>NC_061094.1:31891775-31894275 GCF_015104395.2 Macrobrachium nipponense
GTTCGCGCTTACTAAACGTTTGGCCTATTCCTTCAAAACTGCTTGTTAGTTTTGAAGTTAACGTATTTGCGCGTAGCAAGAGTCAAAACCGCCAGTTACCATGAAAATGGATAAATTGGTGAAGCAAACCCCGAACTTCCATATTTAGATATTGTTTGTACGGACACTTTCAAGTAAAAGAGAAATTTGGTTCCTTCTTGTTGTTTTAGATTTAGCTGGCCTTATGCCAGCACGGGCTCTTGCTCATAGATCAGCCCGTAACTTTGGTTCCTTGCGATTTAATATAACTTGCTGAAGATCACATGAAAATTTAGCTACAGGCTCCATATAGCTGTCTACTGCGTGAACTGATATTGCAGAGGAAAAAGCTGGTATAGCTGGATGTTTCGGACAATGAAAATTTTAAAAATCCATTAAACAATATTTGTCCGAATGTTCATTAAAAAAAAGAAAAAAAAAACGTAGCTGAAGACAATGAGTCAAAAGGTTTCATTTCGTGTCCTGGGCGCCTTCAGTTAAGAAATCGGAGCACTCTTACCTCTCAGAAGGCTCACACTTAAATCATGGCACGTATTAAACAAAAACTAAAAAATCCCGAATTCACATCCGGAACAGAAGTCGTCTCAAGAGTTAATTTTCCTTCGCCCATCCCCTACCCCTCCACAAAATTCAAGTCAAGTCCAACGATAAGATTTTAGGTTCCTTAAAGACAGACAAACAAATGGAAACGTGTGAATACTGTCGTATTTCTGTCTAACTGAGCTAAAAAAAGACGAGTGATTACCATCATGGTTAGTTCCAAAGACTTGGGTCTTCTATCAACACGAAACGCTTGCATCCTCTGAATTACTTCAATAAATCTAGTTGAAAAATAAAATTTGCATGAATTACTGCTTGCAAGACTCAGGATAAATAAATCAAGAGGGAAAAAAATCCGCATTTCTAGTTTTCACAAGACAGCCATTCATATGGACGCCAACACTATCATGTAATTTTATGACGAGTTACATGAAACGCCTGTTGATCTGTTTTCTGTTCCATGACACATCAACAACAGTTGTTAAAAGCTAAGAAACTGACAGTATAAATAATAACTCTATAGCCTTGAATTAAAAGTGAAAAATATCATATGTCATCGGTATCATGATAAGTCAGTGCTGTGACACCCAGTCTCTCTCTCTCTCTCTCTCTCTCTCTCTCTCTCTCTCTCTCTCTCTCTCTCTCTCTCTCTCTCTCTCTCTCTCTCTCTCAGTTCAGTTATATGAGAAAGTAAATCGACTGAATATCACAGCATCACGGCATGATTGGGAATTCTTAATTTCATAATAACCGCCTTTCACAAGAAATGCATGGTACAACTTCTACATGTATTGATTAGATATATTAAGAAACGGCTGCTCTCCTTATCAGAAACCCGATGGCAAGATTCCCACAGGTTCATATTCCAAAGGCATTCGATTCAGCATTGAATAATTTCAGTAACAGCTAAATTATTAATTGATCATCTTCATAACGAAACAAAACACTAAAACAACTATAACAGCAAAAACTATAATAAATAAGAACAATAAATCAGAGTACAGCATCCGTTCGACTTTCTGGCAGCGAGTAATTAGAACGCTCTCCACAGCGATCACTTTCGATCCAGGCTCTAATGAGAAGCACCGCGGTATTAAGACAAGTCTCGCTCGCTAATAACTCCGACTAATTAATCTCATTAATGGAGTCTGTCGAAGGGCTGCGTCATGCTTAGGTTGCAAACAATGGTGCAGCCTGCAAGCAGCAATTCCTACGCCGCCTGAATCAACGGATCAGTCCAACTTGCACTAGTGACTACGCCACACTGCCACAGTCGATCTTGTCTTTAATCTTCTTTAATCTAAAATAAACTCTCACTGAATTGTTTTCATGATGAGACGAGAAACCATAATGTCGCACATTTAAAGGAAAGATTGGGAAAGAGGAATGAAACAAACGCCGAATGGCAGCAACTGAGTAATTGATATTCTCCGAAGAAAAATATTTTATTACTCATTTCTGTCAAGAGAATTTAATCTGCGGTCACATACACCTAGGATAAATAATCTCGGCAGAAACATGAAAATAATAGTTTTCAATGAAACATATCTATCAACGTACACTGTACTCGAACGACAGTTATTACATCCGTCTAAAGGCGTGGAATATAGACATAAACGAATAAGAAAAGTGAGGCTAAAATCAAGTTCCATAACAGAGCGCACGTTTCCAATGTTAATATTTAGAGGCGTTACTATTAAATGGCTGAAAGCAGGAGAGCAAATTGGGTTTTTAGACGCCACTTGTAGTTAATTTTTTTTTTATTTTTTATAACAACCAGTGGTTTATTTACGATCACTTGGATGGTTCTTGGAATCGACATGAGTCTCCATTCAACATGGAGGAGGGGGGGAAGCAGGAAAAGAGAGAGAGAGAGAGAGAGAGAGAGAGAGAGAGAGAGAGAGAGAGAGAGAGAGACTAT
>NC_061094.1:31896775-31936775 GCF_015104395.2 Macrobrachium nipponense
TTTACGATTCCTTAGCAAGTACATTACCTCGTATCTTGTTTCACTTAAAGAATAAAAATCTAATAACAAATGTAAGTCATGGAATAGTTTGGGTTGTGAATCCAGTGTCTTGCTAGACACGAAAATCTGAAGGATGCCGGTATCACACTTGATCTATCGCGTAAAGAACGAAATTTGGAAGCAAGGGTGGAAGGGACCCACCCAGCGTATCCCCTGTGCCTAGTTCCACGAAAGACTTCAGGGCTAAAGAAAGTAAACTAATGTGACTCACACTGAATGCGGACTCTACAGCAACAAATAATATTCCCAACATGTACGGAAGTGACTTGTAAATATATCTGCACATACGAAAACTTAAGTTTTGTGTTGATATCCAGACGTGGCAAGGAGGAAAATCTGGGAAGAGCCTGAAGCAACAAAAGCAGCGGAGGAGGGAAGAGGAATATATCATTAACGAAACAAGGAACAAAATATGAAGGCTATACGAATGGTCGGAAATAACGAAGAACGACTATCTCATACAAACGGTGACAGAAGAAATAGATATAACGCCCAGTAAAGAGAATATGAATCCTAGCTGAATTGCCTGCACTGAGTTTAGGCAACTGAAGGTAGTAGTAAAAGTCGATAGAAAGTTGATTCATTTATTAATAAGGCATTTAGCAAAAACATTTTAATATGTTCTGGGCTTCAGAGAGGTACCCGGTGATGAAAAAACAAAATCTAAATAATGGGCGGTTAACTTACCGTCGAATTCAAAATTGACTTAAACTAGAATGGTAAACGTGGGCTTTGCACTCTAATAGGAATGCCTTGGACTGCGGCTTAGGCTGTCCTCGTACTAGAACAGAACCGGGGATTATAGATACTATCAGGGGATAACAATTTAAAGGGTACCAAAAGGGCGGACAGAGAAGGACATTTAACGAAAAAACAATAAGACAATGCAGGAAAGGACAATTCACTAAAAGTGCACACTATTTTTTTTCTAAATGTGAGAGGATTATTCATCACAATACAGCTTCCACAGGAAGTTCATGGAGCGTGGAAATGCACACTTCTTCACTCTGATATTCGCAGAAACCATATATGCTGAACGCCAAAAGGCGATCACTTCAGCATGAACATGAAAGGGAAAAGCCCCTAAGAGGCCAGTGAAGCTGACAGAAATGACGCAAGGTTTCTCCAACCTCAAGGTGGAATGTGTGACAAAAGCAGGAACGAAATAGGAACCGCTCAAATGGAAAGTACACTGCAGTAATCGGAAGTTTGAATCGATAATATGGTAATATTTCAAATGGGTAACAGATCCAGTGGCTGACAACACAGTTTTGGGTTCCTGTTTTCTTAATGGCCAAGCGTTTCTGGAAAGTGAATAAATTACGGTGTAGCTAATCAAAGGTAAAACGTGGTTTTGTAGGGTTTAAAAAAAAATAAAATGGAATAACACGATGGAGAAAAATGTTGGCTGGAAAAGTAGAATGAACTAAAATAAAGTGAAAGTATATAAAGCAAACAGTCATTGGACTATTATGAAAAGCGGAAAAGCGATGGTAAGAATAAGACATACAACACACACACACGCACAAACACACACACAGAATGTGCTGCAACGTGGAACAACGTGGGAAGAAAGACTGGGAAGCAAATGGTGATAAAAAACAATAAAACACAGAGAGAGAGAGAAGAAGAAAAGAGGAATGAGAGAGAGAGGAAGAGAGAGAGAGGAGAGAGAGAGAGAATATGCTGAAAATGGGAAAAAATAGACTTGGAAACAGAAGGGGATACCAAAATACAAAACCTGAGAGAGAGAGAGAGAGAGAGAGAGAGAGAGAGAGAGAGTGCTGTAAAGTGGAAAAAATGACTGGGAACCAAATGTCGATACAAAAAACATGAAAAATGCAGTTTTCAAATATAATCAATCGAGCACCAAATGTTAAAACAACAGAAATTCCAACAACAAAAACTCGAGTCAGAAAAGGAAGAGCCACACTGACCACATCCCAGACAGGTGTCGTGGAAACACACACGGGAAAGAAAATGATTTTACGGCTTCCTACCCTGCTGAAACCACTTCCCTCTGCCTTCACATAATCCTGTACTTTGCCCGACTATTCGTATTTTCGAGAAGTATTATGTATGTATGTATGTATGTTTAAAACCACACGGACACGTGACGTATATATGAAGATGGCTCTAACCTTTTCCCTCTCCATGGGACTGAACTTATGGAGGTGAGGCCAAACCACTAAGCCATGAATCTCTCTCTCTCTCTCTCTCTCTCTCTCTCTTCTCCTAATATATATATATATATAAATATATATTATATATATAATAATATTATATATATTAATTTAATATATATGTGTGTGTGTGTGTGTGTGTGTGTGTGTGTGTGTATCAGTGTATATATATAATGTATATACATGCATTACATATATATATATATATATATATATATATATATATATATATATACACAACACGCATACGTATATAAAAATTTATTACAAGCTTATGCAAAACGCCAGCATAGAGTACGAAGCAAAGGATATTGAGAGACTTCACCTATAAAGACATTTTCAAAAGGACTCATCTGCTTCAATTAGCCTTTAGGCGTTTGTGTGTGTATGTATGTGTATACATACGTACATATAAATATATATACACGTGTATGATGTGCGTATTATATGTGGCGCTAGTGAAACATATATTCCCTACTTTGAAGAGTTTCGAATATAAAAAAATGACCGCTGTGACCTTGAAGAACTAATTAGCAAAAAACCCATAGGAAATAAAACCTTATGATAAGTTTATAAAAGATCTGCTCCTTGGATATGGTAATTATTGGAATTTCAGAAATTGCCCATTCGTTGCATTTTTCATTATAAAGAGGAGGGCAATTAGTTTTATTGCGTGATAACCATTCTCTCTCTCTCTCTCTCTCTCTCTCTCTCTCTCTCTCTCTCTCTCTCTCTCTCTCTCTTGGAATTTCAGAAATTGCCCATTCGTTGCATTTTTCATTATAAAGAAGAGGGATATTAATTGTATTGCGTGATAATCATTCTCTCTCTCTCTCCCTCTCAAACACACACATATAAGAGCATAAAAATTCCTTTATGCTCCTTCAACAACGACATCCAGGAAAATGTTAAGGACTTGAGAATCACGACAACATTTCCAGCATTTATTCCGGTTCTCTTTAAATGAACAAACACAAACATAAATACCAGCAAATCGCCAGGAGGACAAATGGAACTGAAGCTGTGCCAAGCGTTTTCACAGCTGTCCTTAGAGCCCTTGTTTTGGTTGTGATAAATTTGATGAGCGAAAGGCCGGAAAATCACTGGAAGGTCCTTTGAAACATTACAAACACTCTGTAAGAATAGAATGTATATCAGGGACTTCTTTCATATTGTAAGAAGAACGACTGCAAATGAAATTTTCCAGTGACAATATCAACCATAATAATACTGAATCAACTCTAATTAGGAAGAATAGTCATGCTTTCAACTTGAAAGATTACCTTAATAAACTAGACTTGGTTGGGTAACTGTGTAACTGGACAGTTGACCACTTACGAGTTTCTCTTCTCTTTTTTTTTTTACTTTTTGTTGACACTTGCACGAAGAGAGATAGCTTGCTTTTTCCTGTGTTGTAAGTACCTTCAAAGATGTGTTTAAGAAAACACACGAAAGCGCCTGGTACAACTTCAGTTCTAACATCCTTCCTGCTGATCTGTTGACATTTTAGTCACGTGGGATCTGTGAACTCTCGACCAAACACACACACACACGCGCGCGCGCACACACACACACACACACACACACATATATATATATATATATATATATATATATATATATATATATATACATATACTTCCGTACGGTGGGACTTGAAAGTATAGGGTGCAAATTCTGAACATATTGATCTCAATAAACTAAGTGGCAACTGATGCACTGTCTTCACCTTATGTTGTTTCACTACAAAAAAAAACGGGATCTAATCTGTCAAAAAAAAAAAAAAAAAAAAAAAAAATAGATATGAATCATTAATGTCATATTAGTATTAATGACAATACTGTATAAGACAGATCGGTCTCATGTCATATTATGTATTTCTCGGACGAAACAATTTGAAAGTTCCAAAGTAATCTTTCACCGCCAAAGCTGGTCAATACGCAAGATTTTCTACCATTAAGTCAACTTAATTACGAAGCTTACAGGCATTATGGATTTGTTGTTTACGTAAAAATAGATTCTTCATAATTTGATTATTTCTGAATAAATTTGTTTACATTTGAAAGTATAACTGTCTCCAAATGTTGACACTCCGGGTAAAGCTCGCTAACTGTCAAGATAGATCACCCGAGGAAATGTAAATAAACTGTTAATTGCTTTATTACTTTTATGAAGAAAGGCGACTTATAACATTAATAGACTTCTAATTTACTAAGTTTCATTGCGAACCATCAGTATATGGTTCTTCAACTAAAAGTAATAACGAGTAACTAGACCAACAAAATATAATTTATTTTTATTTCACTGAGCTTCAAGAATAACGAGCGCTCCTAGTCCTACTATACTCTGTTTTTTTTTCATCTGTCCATCCGCCTGTGGTGTTTTTATATGGTAACACTGCGTCCCGGGCTTTAGATAGTTACATTCAGCTTACATTTAACAATAATAACAATATCCTATTTCGAATATTAACGGTGTAATTAGCATACAGTAAATTATTAAAACACTTTTCAGTTGCAAATGTACAACCAGATATCCTTTTATTTACCTAAAACTTACACATAGAGTAACTATCTAAAGCCCGGGACGCAGTGTTACCATACACAAACATCACAGGCGGGTGGACAGATGGAAAAAAACAGAGTATAGTTCAGCTCAAAATCAACTCAATTGTGAAGCAAACAATTCGTCCTATGACTCACTGCCTAACGGCCTCAGAGCCAAGGAATATTTCGTTTATAAAATATAAACAGTAAATTCGTTACTAATACCGATAAAATAAAATAAAAAAAGGAAAGAACAACTATATATTTAGAATTTAGTTTCTAGCTATAACTAAAATTAAAATAAGAATTCAATCAAGCGAGCAATCAGCCAGTCACGAATAGAGATGCATGACTGAGTCTGAGTGACTAGTAAAGTATGTGAAGTCTTCCCTAAGTTACACCATGAAGTTTGCCATCTAAGCATATTTAATTACGAGCTCCAGAGTTGTATTTACTTTCTATATTTTTTTTATTGTTTTACCAATCGAGGGGAAACTGATGTGGTGGGATTTGAGAAGGAAATAACACTCCGTCAATTATCATAATGGATAAAGTCGAAAGTTAGCAGTTTTCATTGCTTTGTTGAACAGGAAATTATACGGTTAGAGTCACACGGGTTACATGAAGACTTCTCGTGTTGCCAATGCTTGCTAGATTTTCGTTCGATGGGGGAACAAAAAATTCAAAATAAAACCACATAGTTTTGAAGTTGTATTTTCTAACTACTTGTTCTTGAACTCTCTGATCTAATGTTTGTTCCCAAAATAGTATGGAAGAGACTCCGAACTGGAAAACATTTCACTTTCTTCTAGGACCGGGATTCCATAGCTTCATTATCAAGCCCTGGCAACCTTCTACCTATAAGAAGTCGGACGCACTGTTGACCCTAAAGGTAGGTTGCCACGGTACAATAATGAAACTTTCAGATTCGTTGGCTGCGGCTACAGTAACTGTAGCATAACAAAGTATTTGAACAGCGAAAGTAACGAGGAGATAATGAAACTGTTTTGAAAATTTCGTAGGGGCATCCCAGATCCACTAATCTGTGGTTGCTGTGAATGTGGAGAGTTGAGTCCTGCTTGTGCAGATTTCCCATGCAAAAAAATACTTCATTTGACCCTAATTCAAACACCTTGTAACTTTAGAGACGACCTTTGTATACTTCATCATTCAAAGTAATTACAGAAAAGCATTTGGCAGCCACCAAACCATGTCTTCGGTTGTTAATTGGGTTTGCCCAGTCTTCTCTTGTATCCATCACTTTCTTTATCTGCTACGCATTTGCAATGGCGGAAACCTCTCCCTCAGTCGGGCCATCAGTTAAAATCTTCTCATCCGTAAAAATTAACAACCGGGAATCTTTTTCCCACACTGAGGCTCACATTCCCAGTGGTTCAAGTGGGGAACAGGTAGCGACTTCAACAATGACAGATGCTGATGGGAAAAAAGAACCTAATTTTGGGAGGTCTGAGCGCAAGGTGACACGGCAGTTTCAATTCTATCCGCAGTGCTGAACTCGAGCCATTTTACAATCTCTCAACTAGAGGAAGATATTAATGTCACTATCATTTTCCATCGAAAGAATTTTCTGGTGTGTTAGTTGAGTCAAGTAACAAGCCAAACTGGTCTCTGAGAGATGAAAACAGTGCTTGAAGGTTTAAAGGTTTCTTAAGGAATGAACTTGAAAACCCAATGGTAAATATCACTGACAGGTAAGAGACGTCTTTACTAAGTATCAAGTGTGGAGGATAAAGTAAAGGCAGATAAGGAAGCTTGGACTCGGATGAGTAAGGTCGACTGGACTGAAGGTTTTGGCTAAAACACATAAACGGAGCGTTATTATGCAAGAAGACTAGTTTATTACTGTTTCTACTACAAAGTACCGTAGTTCAACGAAACCTCTTTAATTACGTTTGTCCTTAGAGAATAAGGCGTCAGTAACCTAGATGTTTTCACGCCAGTTTTGGTAATCATACATCAATCAATCAATCCTTCCTTGGAGGATTTGGGCATGTAAGAGGGGGAGGCACCACAAGGAAACTACAAAAACTGGAAGGAAGAAAGCAATGCAACTGAGGCTGAAGGTAATCCCCAAGGAACATTTAACACCATTAACAAATTGTAGGAAGCAGAATCAAAGACTTAAAAATGAAGATATGAGAAATTTACGCAACATAACACTTTTTTTTTAATGACCCGTTGTCCACCTCATAAAGAATTCGAATGTGGAGTGATACGAATAATAGACGTTGTTATGCAATAATGGGAAAATGAAGTCATGAACTCCAGTTAGGAATTCAATAAATAACTGTGAGAAGGTCATATGCAATTATATTTATTTTTGTTACGAGATAAGTTTCCACCGCCTCAAATTTTCATCAGTTACTTCAACTAAAAACTGGGACAGCAACAAATTCTATTATTTTGTTTTCTATAAAATCAAACCGCAACTAAATAAATAAATAAAATAAATAAATATGACTAATCACTGATATTAACACATACGAAGCCACACAAAATCATCCGGCAAATACCACACTTCCATTTAAAGACTGGCCTTACTAGCCTCCGAAGGGAAACTAGGCGGCCGCGCACATACACAGACACACACGCACACCAGAATGTCTTCCCATGACAAGGAGGAGAAAACATTGGACGGAATCTCTCAAGGTTACCCTGACTCGGGATTTTCATGCATGAGAAACGCCGACGGCGGCCTCTACTGTTGCCACCGCAGCAAAATCCATTAGACGCCAGTAAACTACCCGACCACCAACATTCTCGGTGTATCTAAAAATGTAATATGTAAATCATTATTTCTTCTATTTATTCCCGTCATTATTTCGTTTCATAATTATTTCTTTCGAACGTCCTCTCTCATTTCCTAGTTGGTTTTATCTAACGCTGCAAGGTCCAATAACTGTTATTGCATATCCTTCCAGACAGACATCCTCATTTTGCGCTGTTCTGTCATTAGACGTTTCCTTCTTTCTCATTACTCCTCTCTCCTTCCCTACCTCCATTCCCGTTTCGTGTCGGGGAGAGGAATCATTTCATGTGCATGCTCGGTTATTCAACTGCTTCCTACTCGTATATAATACTAAGGATGAAACTCGGGTACGTTGACATAACAAAAGGACCGTAAACCGGGAAATCTCAGATACGGCTGCACGCACGACTCACGGAATTAGAAACCACCTGTAATCGGAGACCGCTGCACCTGTGCTCAACAAATTTCTCCTTTTACAACTAGAGCCTCACACAGCTGTCCAGCAGTCTATACATGTTATAAATTTTCTGTCTAGTTTCTTCAACTTTTCATTTCGTCATTCTTTCTTTAATTCTATTATTCATTATCTTAGTGATCACACAGCTCTGGACTTATAAGATTTTACTTGTATGAATATAAGAAGACGCCAATTAGTAGACATCAATAAAAATAATCCTTCGAAAAAAACCTACTTTGAAAAAAGGCGAAGTAAGGAAACAGGAAGCTGTAAACAAAGAATACAACATTTTTTATAGCACTTATCAAAGCTAATCATATATATAAAAGTAAATTATAGATAGCCATGATTTTTTGGATTGTCTGTACTTTTGGGCTGGCTGTAAACAGCCATTTAGAATACATACGTGAACTAACTGAATATTCTAAATGCATAGACTTTAAAAAATAATAAAACTGCTTTATCTTATCTCCATGACGGTACTGACCATCTCTAATTCGCTTAACCCATTGTTTTATCCATATAGGAAAAACATCGGGAGTTCCCTTATTAATGTAAATTTAAACAAGAAAGAAGCTCACTTCAATGGTGGGTCACTCTGTAGCACTAGATTATGTCAGTAGAAGCTGGGATGAAGAAACGAATAAGAGCTCATGGATTTCTGATTAATTGACAGATTGGGGTCATAGCACTAATCCTAACAACACGTTCCCATCGGGAGAACAATGAAAGCAGATGAAAGCAGATAAAGCGGATCTTTGAAAGAGATTTTCCTCGGCTCTGTTCTACAACAAACGACTCGGCCACCCAACCTTCTGACAGACTTATTGCGCGGTGAAATCAATCTGCGTCCTAATTTTTCCTCGTCAAAGGCTCAGCAAACTAAACGCGGTTTACGAACCCTCCCTCATAAACATGTCATTCCTTGCCTGTATCTAGCGCATATATAAATATCTATTTCACAAACTTTTTACGACAGTAATCAAGTATTTGGCTATGGCAGTAGCCAAACTATGCTACATACCAGTTTTAATTGTCTGATGGACCTTACACCTACATCCATTTAGAGGATTAAAGTAGAAGACAGCCAAATATACAGTGCACTGCATTCATACTTTTAACATTCAAAATAACGCACAGTAACGCATGGCTTCCTTCCTGACCCTTCTTCAGGAGCCACAATGCGTCAATCAGCACCGCAACAACACCTTTGCATGACGTCTATTCCACGAGAATCATATACAACTGTAATCATAGAGCCTGGCGTGGTGGGGGGGGCGGTGGGCTTTCCCTCATCAATGTTTCGTGATTGCCCGCGGACACGAACTCTGACCCGTTAGCTGACACTCCCCTGAGACGCTTTTTCTTTTTCTTTTACTTGGAGATACAAGTCGTGTCCAAGCTGCACCATCATGCTCTCTCTCTCTCTCTTTCTCTCTCTCTCTCTCTCTCTCTCTCTCAATGGAATGAAATGGAATATAGAGTTTAGGCCAAAGGCCAAGCACTGGTACCTACAAGGTCATTCAGCGCTGGAATGGAAAATGAGAGTAGGTAGGTTTGAAAGGTGTAACAAGAGGAAATCCTAGCAGTTGCACTGTGAAATAATTGTTAGGAGAGGGTGGATAGAAAGATGGAAGAAAGATAATGCGAAAGGAGGCACAATAAAAGGAATTAAAGGGTTCTATCTCTCTCTCTCTCTCTCTCTCTCTCTCTCTCTCTCTCCATCTGACGACACCAAAAGTCACCTCACAGATGAGCCAAGATCGTCTTCTTTTTGCTCTACCAGGCGATTCTGTTCGCGCCACTTCCTGCATGCAGCAGCTATAGATGTCTACTTCGTCACTGATTAGGGGAGAGGGAAGTGACTCAATCGATCCCCGAGGCGCATTCAGACACATATCAGGGAATGTGAATGACCCTCTAAAGCTCAGATTACCCAAAACCCAGAGGATGCGGCATTTTCAAAATCATATCATTCGAACGCATCTAAAAGCTATTGGACTTTATTCCCTTGAGGACTCGATAGAAATATGGGGTTCTTTGTGGATTCATGTACCATCACATTTCCTATCTTCGCCCACATCATTTAATGTACATAATCAAGGCAACCTTCAAATGTCGATAGTATCCGCAGTTGGTTACTCAACAAGAAAATAAGGTAAACAAACAGGGGGCATCGATCCAATACAATGGGTTAGAGCAGCTGCAACGGCTTCACTGTAAAGGCTGACTGATTGGTTCACGATGCGCCAAGAAATATTAACAAAATGGAGCAGGTGATTATCAAGAGACGGAAATGATGTTTAAAACTCAGAACTACGCAACAAATGAAAACTCTGTTCAGCAATAAATAAAAACCTTTAAAGTATTATCTCTCTCTCTCTCTCTCTCTCTCTCTCTCTCTCTCTCTCTCTCTCTCTCTCTCTCTAAGACCACTGACTAGAAGGAATTGCGGTTCACTGGTTACATTTTTTTTTAGCCTTAAAGGAAACGGCATCTTTAGATATGTAGACAATTTTTTAAAAGAGCCAACGTTCCAACAGAGGAAGTGCGTCTCATTATACATATAGTCATTTTCTAAGCCTCTTTTTGTTTATGGAGATTTCAAGTAATTTTTCGTCATTTGAACACATTTTTTTTTTAGTGTTATGAAAATATTAAAAAAGATCTCATGGCAAACAAAAATCCCCAAGGGGTTGTCACTCGAGACAAGTTTCTTGCAGCATCTTCTAGCAGTCTGCAACCAAACTTTCCACCACTTTGGCAGCCTTTACGTTGCATACGCTCGAGCCAGCGGAAAGACTACCTTAAAACACACGTGTCCTGTCCTGTCAACTTTGCCTCCCTTACAAAAACGTAAAAATAAAACACACACACACACACTCGCCACCTAGTGCAACAACTGAGGACGGATATGTGTTACAAGATGCCAAAAAACAAATCATTCAATGCCAGTGCCTGTAAGTCCATAAAGTAAACAAAAGTTGGATCTACGCATGCGCACCAAGGTCGGTAGGTGGGACGAGAGTCTAAACCCTAAGGAATGGGGTGGCACAAACTGCGTGGGATTTTCTTTGATGCGCCAAACCAAAACAAGCTTCAAAAGCGCTCACGCTAACCGGCACTTTTTTACGCTGGGGGTTTAATAACGGAAAAGGAATTTTCCTGCTTCTGGCTTTTTTCAAAGCTTTATACGCCCATGTATTCACAGCTCAGTGATAGAGCGTTTTTAACTTCCTCCTTTGCTATTTACTTTACTACAAGCTGTTGTTGACTTTACACACAATGAACAGAAAATGACATCAAGTCAGTATCATGAAATTAGGTTTATTTCTTGTGTTCTCTGTGCATATAGTAATTTCAAACAATGTTTCGTAGGTTTTTTTTATAAACGTGAGAAAATACTACTTCTTACAAGGTACATTTACTTCGAGGTTATTTAAAAAAAATAATGTAACAGGAAAACCAAATTAGGTAATGAGGAACATGATGAGTAATTTGAACTTGTTTTCGCTTTTCCTGTCTGGTTTTTCGTTTATGTTATTAATGTAACAACTGTAAATAGAATTACACTACAAATTGTTTCGGCGATGAGTCATCTCTGAATCTCATGAGAGGTTACATAAAGATATTGTCGTAATGTGTTGCTTTCTAAATTTACACGCACTTTTTTCGTGATGACTTGCAACAGCCAAGACCTGCCTGTATGTGCAATTAACCTCTTGGAACTGCCCACATGTACTTGAAACTGCCTTGGCTATCTAAATGTAATAAGAATTTTTAACAAATGCGAGTTACAACATACAGGTCCCTGTAAGTACTAATCACAATCCAGAAGTACCTGAGAAAGTTATATATATATATATATATATATATATATATATATATATATATATATATATATATATATAATATGAACAGTCTGCCGTTACCTCTAACTACCTGTAACAACAAGTAATTGTTTATATCCACCGGGATTCCCTGAAATTTGCATATAACATCCTAACTATTGGCAGGTAAGTCTAATACTACTTCGTTCGTGATGGAGCACCACTCTTTCTTCTCTGTTTCCCCGTTTTCTTTCTTAACACCACCAAGCCTGGGCTATATACGGGCAGGGTTCTGTCCGTCCCAAGAGAAAATCAATAAAACCGCTCCTCCGAAGTCCCTGGCCCTTCTCACTTCGACTTATACTTTCTTTGAGGCCTACTGTTTCTGACCCATTGGCTTATAAAGCCTACAAGACGAAATTAAGCTTACGCACAAAGGTATTGGAAAACCTGGTCCAAGCGCTGCGGCAACCTTGACTGATATACTTTTACTTATATAGTATCTGACAGACTGACATATCTCTAGAACTCTGAACTAATAAGACACGCTCTTCAGCTTCTGGATGTGGGAAAACGTTTATCATTTTTTCTCCTTTTCTGGAAAAATAAATCTAACCCAAAATATTCGAATCAGATTCTTTGTGAACTCACCGTCATTCTAGATGAGGTTACGCCATCCATGGTGTCTTCTCCAGCGCCACCACCATCTTCACCCATTCCTGAAAGTGATGAAAATAATAATAATAATAATAAACTGGTGTAGTAAGTTTTTAAAAATGTGTGGCGAAATATAAATAAAAAATAAGCCCGATGCTGAAATACACAATATATATATATATATATATATATATATATATATATATATATATATATTATATATTAAACTGAATCACAAAAGTTTGGAACGTGATAAATCCATAAATAAAGGTTTAAGCCACGAAGAAAAAAATAAACTACGGAGTTTCTGCAAGATCTTTACTCAGCAGTTTATCTGGTGAGTAAAGGACGTCAATGTCGAAAGATCTTGCAGAACTCCGTAGTTTATTTTTTTCTTCGTGGCTTATACCTTTATATATATATATATACATATCTATATATATAATATATATATATATATATGTATATATATATATATATGTGTGTGTGTGTGTGTGTGTGTGCGCGCATGTGTTTGTGTGTGTTAAATAAATTCTTCTGTTAAACCAGGATACGTCTCAAGTATAAAAGGCCCATTAAAACACTGGTTTAAAGCTAAGCACTATATTTCGGTGGACTGACTCCCACCCTTATCAAGTAGTGAATGACAGAAGTTACATTGGAGATATATATAGTGGGAGATATGCCCTTAGTTGTTGCCTTAAGGATGATATTGCCTTTATGGTCAGAGTCCCAGGCTCCATTGGAGAGGTTGATCCTTTTATATCGTTGTTTTATCAGTGAAGACTATCATCTGACATTTGTATCGACAGCTGCTTTTGTATAAAATTCGGGATGAGTTCCAATCCATGGTATGGTTCGTGTTATTTATATGATGGAAAATTGCCGAACTATGTTGTCCACATCTAACTGAGCAGTTGAGTTAATCTTTCTGAGAGAGACTTTCCTGTGAATTATCACAATTCTTACAGATGATTTTATAGACTCCTACGTCTTTAGAAACTGGTTTCTGATGAACGTTAATTAAGGATTTCCCCAATGTATTCGGATAAGTGAAGACGAAAGGGTTAGCGTGGTCTAAAGTCTGTGTGATCTCCGATCTCTCGTAATTTATCCACATGAGGGATTATGATTTTGTTTGTGAATTTTCCCTTTTCTTTGTTTTCTGTGGGTTCGTTTGTACAAAATGCTCTTTGTTTCATGTATGGCTTTTTCTATTATGTGTTTGGGGTATTTTAACAAGATAAGCTGATTTCTGATTGTTTCAAGTTCCTTGTTAAGAAAATCTGGGGAACAAATTCTCAGGGCTCTAAGAATTAAGTTACTTGCTATGCCGAGTTTAACTGATATGTCATGATAACTGAAAAAAATGTATGTATGAAAGTGAGACTGTCGCTTTCCTGAAGACAGTAAATTTGTAGCTGTTATTAGTCCTGAGGTTTAAGACATCTAAAAAGGGGATTTGGTTATTGTTTTCCCATTCTACTTTCAATTTTATGCACGGGACCAAGGAATTTTATTTTGTAAAAAGACATCAAAATCGCCCCACTCGCTTTTCCAGTATGTTAAGATGCCGTCTACATAACAAAGCCAAATCATATCTACAGGTTTGATAATGCTTATAATGACTGCTTCGAAATACTCCATACATAAGTTTGCTAACACAGGACTGAGCGGACTCTCCACACTGCAACAGAATTTTTGACGGTAAAAGTTATCACCAAAGGAAAAGATGTTATTAGTGACGCAGAAATCTACAAGTTACATCATTTTATTCAATTCTATGGGGAAGTGGTCAGCAAAAAGATCAAGTTTATTTTTGAAGAACGTTAATACATCTTTTATAGGTACTTTTGTGAAAGGGGAGTTTACGTACATGTATATTTATATGTGTGTGTCTGTGTGTGTGTGAATACATGTGAATTATTATCTTTAATGTTGTCATAAGCAAACACAATTGAAAAATTTATAAAACGAAGAGTAGGAGTTCAGCGTATATCGTTTAAGACAGACAAAATAAATAAAGTTACTACCCTACTGATTTTACTACATCGCACAACCAATGCCTCAATTTGTCAGGTCAATATGAGAGACACTATTGCTCCGCGTTCAATAATTATATGATTACTTATTGTTAACCTTTCTCAAGAATAACTGTAAATCCCCAAAAACTCCCCTCAGCACAAAAGCAGAAGAATGGAGTGTTTGATCCTAAAGAATGCCTCTTAAAAAAAAAAAATTCATGCACTGAAGGACAGTCACTTCCTAATGAATACCTGTTTAAAGACGCATAAAAAGCGCACTGAGTTTTTATGCCACTGAAGGACAACCAGCTTCCCACTACCTGCCCTGGAGACATTTCGCCTTATGCAATAGGCCCTGCAAATAGCAGTCTTGGAGTGAAGCGAAAAGTCAGATGTGTTGACTGTAATTGTAATTGTGAGACGACGTCGTTTAATCACTATGCGCTGAAATTGTAGTTAATAGACGTCACGAGGACGAGCAGTTTATTTTTAGAATTGGAGGCATCGGAGAAGCAAAGGTTTAAGAGAGAGAGAGAGAGAGAGAGAGAGAAGAGAGAGAGAGAGAGAGAGAATTTACACATTCGGCAAAATGTCAGCAACAAATGATATGCTATCATCATTACCGACCTGTAGGCCTTATCAACGACGTATACAACTTGAAACCAAAGCATGAGAGAGAGAGAGAGAGAGAGAGAGAGAGAGAGAAGAGAGAGGATTCCATACAAAGACCAAGTGAACTTCTACATATATATCACATTTCCCAAGGTAGCAACAACGATAGTATCGATAAATTAAGACGGAGGCCTTTGGTTAAAAGAAAAAAAAAAAAGGAGGAGGGGGGCGGGGGAGGAGAAAAAAAACAATCTCCAAAGTTGAGGGGCGTTGTTACGTGACTCCGTGAGAGGGTAGGAACTGAATGTCATGGCGAACACAATCAACACAGCCCCGATTTTTCTCTTCCGCTGAAACAAATGGCTGAATCGCTATCGCCAACTAACTTCTGAAGTTCACGATAACGGCACTGTGATCATGCCTCCACGGACAGAACACAGTTGCCCAACAAAAATACTGAGAGAGCGTCTGCATCAATATAAGTAATTCGTGAATATCAAGAATAAATATTAACGTAATTATGAATGGTAAGAAAAACCAAGGCACTGGTCAATGCAGTCCAAACTGCATTTATTTTCATCTTAGGTTTTTCTTCAAATAAAGAAGTATTGACTCTTACGGTTTCAGGGTCCCTTGATAATTCGGGTAAAATTTCGTAGAGGCCGAACTAAAATATATATACAATATAGATAGTGTAATTTCGCTGTTTCTTAAAGAAAACAAATCATGAAAGTCTACTTCCCTTTGTCACAAGACTTTCCTTGACCAACTGGAAAATTAAAATCTGCAAACAAATACAATGATTATAAGACAAACACATTTAAAAGGCATTTTAACGATAATCATACTGAAATAACTTCCATATAAATTTGTAGTTGATAATTAGTAATTTACATTAGAAACCAAATTACAGACGAAACAACACTTTTTTATTAAAACTTAGCGATAATAATTTTTGACAAAAGTATGTCGAGGACTAATGATGAAAAAACAAAGTAATAGGAGAGAGAGAGAGAGAGAGAGAGAGAGAGAGAGAGAGAGAGAGAGAGAGAGAGAGAGAGAGAGAGAGAGAGACAGACAGACTTGTGCGTCAGCAAATTCAAAAGTGCTAGTCAGTGCGCTTTGACCCTGAAAAAATACATGCGACTCAATCACTGTTTTATGGATCTACTTCGATGTCCAATGATATTACACCTCTTATTTTTTTCCATTATGATGCCAACGATACAGAAACTACGAGATATTGGCATATAAAGAAGTTGAAGATAAAGGCATAGATTATAGAAGAAAATGAAGAAAACATAAGGCTTCACAAATACCCGTTAAAATTATCTAATCCATTGCTCTTTTTAACTATGTTCTACTCCTAATTCAGTCTCATCAAATCCATTGCTCTTCTTTAATTATCTTCTAACCCTAATTCAGTATCATCTAATTTCTAATACATTGCCCTTTTATTTTTTTAACTATCTTCTACTCCTAATTCAGTCTCATCTAATCCACTGCTCTTTTTTAACTAACTTCTACTCCTACTTCAGTCTCATCTAATCCATTGCTCTTCTTTAATTATCTTCTACTCCTAATTCAGTCTCATCTAATCCACTGCTCTTTTTTAACTATCTTCTACTCCTAATTCAGTCTCATCTAATCCATTGCTCTTTTCTAACTAACTTCTACTCCTACTTCAGTCTCATCTAATCCATTATTCTTTTTTCAACTATTTTCTACTCCTAATTCATTCTCATCTAATCAATTGCTCATTTTTCAACTATCTTCTACTCCTAATTCCGTCTCATCTAATCCATTGCTCCTTTTTTTAACTATCTTCTACTCCTAATTCAGTTTCATTCTCTTTACCAGCGAAAAACTTGCGTACTCAGGCAGCTGACCCGGTCCTAACTTCTCGGTAACAAATATTTGACGATACACATAACTTCGAAAAAGAAAAAAAAATTGAAATAACTCGGCTAAATACATAACGTCTGTCCCATTTCGCTGGCGGAGGTAATTACCTTTGAAGAATTAACACCGCAGCCGTCCATTCAGCCTACGAAATCGTTGCACACATTTCGCTGATCAAAGGGAATTAGACAAAAGAATGCATTGCAGAACCTTTAATGGTCAATAATTTCTCGACATTACGGGCGAAATATGCAGACAAGACATGCAAAAGAATTCGTTGCTCTAATGTCAGTTCTGAGGAACTTTTTTTTTTCCCTAAACCCAAGACCTCAGGCGATTTAAAGATGATTATTCTTCTGGCCAAATATATGCAGGAGCAGCAATTTAACTTGGTTAATGATTAAACGTTCTGTTGTACCAGAGCAAGGCATCATTATTTCTCATTAAAAGAAATAAGAAATAAATTAGGATTCTGACAAGAAACAACAAAACAAAAACAGAATATCCAAATCCAGAGAGAGAGAGAGAGAGAGAGAGAGAGAGAGAGAGAGAGAGAGAGAGAGAGAGATTTAATTTGATACTCACATATAACTATACATTTAAACACTCTATCAGTGGAACATCGGGGTTATGAATGACCCACATGAAAACCGATTCCGTTGACTTCCAAGAAAAAGACGAAGAAACGAAGAATCATTCCAAAATGTCCTTGGTCCACATTGGGCAAATTATTACATATTTATTCATGTCCCTAGAATTACAGTGATTTACATCAATTGCAGATGTTCACAGAAAGATCAAACGATACACGACTAGATTCTTATCTCAGCACATAAACGTAGAAGATAGTGGCATTGACGGCAGATAATCAAAGTGAATAGGTGGGAAGGGAACACTCAGCCCGTGAGTACCCTTAACCCAGGGCCAGGGGTCTGTTCCCTATAGTAAGGGGATCCCAGTCCAAGGTCCAGAACGTCACTCCTTCCCCACCGCTAGCCTTGACCTATAACACCTGTGCTGGCCTGCGCCAGACGCGTAGCAAATGAGGTTAAAATAATGTTTTCGTTTTTCTCTTACAGTAATTTAGACAAGATTTGCTGACATTTTTGTACCTATCTAGTCTCGAAACTGGGTGGTTGATTATATCACGTGACATCGGCATGTTGCATTATTTCACTCTAAGTATTTCATTGAAGTGAAAGAACGATCAAACATTAAATAAAGGCTCCAGGAAAGTCAGGATATAGTACATATAGTACAATATGATGCAACTATATCGCTATACTAACCAAATACATTTTCCTAAAATCCTCCTTATTCTAATTTATATCACAGGTACATTTATTGCTTAAGTGTTTTCCGGAAACATTTATTCTAATGTCAGATGGCCCATACAAACATTTTGTCAATGCGGGATGCATCGGCCAATGCAAATGCCACTGCATTTTGTATGAGGCGATTCATAACCCGATATCGGAATGGCGTCGGCAAACCGAGGCCCAATGTTGGTATTGCAATATCGCATTGTTGCAAGCGAGTTTATAAAAAATGACAATGGCGAGTTTTTCATTTGCTCCTTTATTGCAGTAGCTCAATCACGACAGTGACTATGGTAAGTTTGCATTAGTTCATTTATAACAAAGACTCTGACAAATTTGACACTCGTTCAAATATAACATAGGTTACGATAGTTTCTTAATTCTCTCATTTACTACAATGACTGATTCATTTTCAGGTTTTTTTTTTATTTACCAACGTCATGGTCTGTTTGGGGAAGAATTTAAAGGTAGCACAGGGTTCAAATTCGGTTTGTGATAGAATTTAATTGTGGCTTAGAAACACTGCCAACATGAAATGAAGATTCGGTCTGCGATCGAATTTACATGAAACAGCGAAAACATGAGTCGGTTTGGGAGAGAATTCAAGGGTGGCCGAAAAATTCTGAATCAGTTTGGAAGAGTATTTGCCAAACGGTCAAGACTAAGATCCTGATACACTTTGTGTGTGGAATAACGTCAAGCTTTATTTTGGAAGAAATGTTATTCCATTACTGGCTGTAGAGCAACCTCCACTAATGATTCGTATGCAGTCGTAGTACGATGCATATACTTATCATTAAGAATGTGAATGCTACCACATTCTCATACCGAACAAGACAAAAACGGCTCTATATTCATTTAGCAAACTTCCACAGAACATGACATTCGTATAGTATGTAGAATGGTAAGGTACAGAGGAAAGAAAATAAATACAAATTGAGACATGGGTTCAACAAGGCCTCATTATTCTATTTTCCTCCTGACAAATGTATGATATTTACATTTTGGCCATTACAACTGGGGTCAACTTAGGTATATATTTACGTAACAAACAAAAATTCTAGGCATTCGAGTACTTTCAAAATACTGACTTGATAGTTCCTCTCCTCCTCATGTCTAAGTTAAATAATAAAAACTGAACACAGTCAGTTCTTTCCTTGTAATTTTTAATGCTAAAAATCAAGACTCATTCCTAACTGGCACTTCATTCAAAATCCAAAACTACAACTCCCAAAGTTATAATAATTCTGCAAACTTTGTGCAGATTATCATGCAAATGGGACTGAGAACAAACAGCATAACTCCTCAAACTTTTGCTAACTTTATTTTTGAAGCGTGTTTGACTTTTTAGCGGAATAATGTTTAGCGCAGTATATACAGCAGTTGTTGAGGGATTACATTATTTCAGATACATAAGTTAATCATGATTGAATTATATACGATTTCTATTTTTTGCTTTATAAATTTAGCATTCTTACAGTAGAGTTATTTCGCACTTTTTAACATGGAAAAAGTAAATGCATCTTTCGGATAAGGCTATTTCAATAATAAAATTTTAGGAAGATATATGTTTACTGTATCTTACAGCACATTTCTCATCTTTTGTTTTTTATTTCTTTCCAGATTGCATTCAGAGAGGAGCAACATAAAAAAGATTTCGTCTACAATACCGGTTTCCAACTATTGTCTGTGAGAGGGACTCTCGTAGCCTGTTAAATTACAATCAGGGTATCCCAATGCTTTCAAAGGAAACCTAAACAAATAAATTGAAAAACTATAAAAGAACTGCTCAGGAATAACCCAAAAGATAAGTCAAAAATTTAATCGAGAAGTCATTCAATAGTTTACCAGAGGAGCAGTCAAAATGACATTACTTAAATAATACTGTTATACTGATGAGTAGCAAGTAAGTTATTTTGTCACAAAATCTAGATGTATGTAACCGAAATTAATTATTCATAAAACGTTCTTTTTATACAGAACTGTTACAACGGAGCAAGCAATCAATCAATTACTTGGAATTGCTGGCGGATAATAATAATAAAATAATAATAATAATAATAATAATATAATAAAATAATAATAATAATAATAATAATAATTCAGTTTCGTTCCCAGCCGTCGTGAAGAAGCCAAGTCTATTTTCCGAACCGTCAACATCCTGCAATTCATCACCAAAGTTCACCGGTGCCTCGCAGAGCCGAAAACGTCAAAGTCCCTCAACAAAAGCCAAGTTTAAATAGATTCCATTCGCCCCTAACAGACTGCGTCGCACAAACTGGGAAAATCTCTATAAAGTGGCCTCCGTGCTCGGAGCTTAACTGCACTTTGGGAAAATCAAATGTAAGACGAAAGTTTCAAAACCAAGTGGGATTATTAAGGTTTGCAGAAGTCATAAGAACATTATACGTGAAAACCGAAGAACATTATGCACTAAACTTTTTAAAATAACTCGCCCAACAGAGTGCAACTCATACCTATCTATGAATCTTGTCAATCATTCGAAAAACAAGAGTATTCGCTTTAGGTTCTCGTACAGTAATATCAGAAAATATAACAAAATGGGATCAAACAATAGGTAAAAACATCACCTAATTTGTCACAAGAATTCAGAAGTTATATATAGGATCGGAATAAATGTAATACTTCAGAAATCTAAACGAAGACAACTACACTACTCAATTTAAGGAGCTGTTGACAGTGATGGCTATAAAGCTTTTCACGTCCTAACTGCAGATGTAATTTTGGAATATTACATAACAGAGCTAGTTTTTATCTCGTTTCTTGTTATGCAAGTTTAGTTTTTCATCTAGTATATAAAAAAAATTAAATCAGTTTATTTGCTTATGGAGAGATAATAACCGAACCTTCATAAACAGCACGATTCGAAAGGGAGTAATTAACTTTTTCTGTTTTCCAATAAAAATAAATTAAGATTTAAAAAAGGGAGGGGACGACTTCAAACTATACGTAATTAACTCGTGAAGATGACGGGTATGGTGACGCCCACTAAAAATAAACCTGTCAGTTTGGAATTTTCATATCAAACTGAAATAATTTTTCACTATTTCGCATATATGATCCAAAAATAAAAAAAGGTTCCGTCGAGCTAATTTTCTGTTATATGTAAAAATGAATAAACTATATACATATACGAGTGGTAAATTATTTTTATATAGCGTTCTAGTATTGGACACAGTGAATCAATGATATGCAGAGAAACACACACACAGACAACGATGAAGCGGATTAAGGAATTTAACAGAACCAACGGCGGCTTAGCGGTGACCACAGGCACCACCTGAGGACATATCTCCCACTATATATTTCGCTAATGAAACTCCTAGTCATTCACTGCTTGATAAGGGAGGTGAGTCCACCGAAATATAGTCGTTAGCTTTAAACCAGAGTGTTTTAATGGGCCTTTTATACTTGAGTCGTATCCTGGTTTAACAGATGAATTTAGATACATACACACACGTGGTATATATATAGATATATATATAATATATATATATATATATATATATATATATATATATATATATAGTTACAGAAAAAAGAAAATGGCACTCACAGTCATGCTTATTTTCAAAATACTACAGGATACTCAAGAATGGCATTCAACACTGATACCGGAAAAAACAAGTTACCCCAATAATCGTTTTTCATAGATGCCTCGCATTTTTCCCAATAACTGCTTACACCCAGCTACTGTCCTTGCTTCCCCTACTCGGCCCTAGCCATTTTCTCACATCCTAACATCATAAGTTGCATTTATTCCAAAAGAAACACTTGTATGAATATTTCGGCTTTGCTGAATTCTTGATCTTTTCGGATCATTACTAATCTCTCTTGAAAGTTGAGTGCATAAAGTCACTATCTACCATGTTCAAAGCCAAAAGGTTCTTACATATGTGGCTTAATATGACATGTGTAAGATTACTGACAAAACTACTAATACGCACACGCGCACGCGCACACACACACACACACTCACACACACACACACACACACACACATATATATATATATATATATATATATATATATATATATATATATATATATTCGTGTGTGTTATCAAGTAATTAAGTACTTGATCACAAAATTATTTACGCTTAAGTTGCAGCCTAGTTTACAGGGTGCCATAAAAAGTTTTTGCAAGCGAATACAGATTCAAATTGGCAACTTCCACTCAAGCAGAATCTCTCTCTCTCTCTCTCTCTCTCTCTCTCTCTCTCTCTCTCTCTCACACACACTCAACACCCACCCACACCAATCTCTCGAGCTTTGATGCAACAACGACAGACAGTTGCACAATCAATAATTTCTCTCAACCCCTTACTAAATAATCCGACTACCCTTCCTCTCAAGATAT
The DNA here is from genome assembly GCF_015104395.2 of Macrobrachium nipponense. NCBI lineage: Eukaryota > Metazoa > Arthropoda > Malacostraca > Decapoda > Palaemonidae > Macrobrachium > Macrobrachium nipponense. The sequence continues at coordinate 31,919,518 of NC_061094.1, forward strand.
ATTCAGAACATGTGTTAGCTTTCCCTGCCCACCGCGCAAAGGAAAAGGATGTGTTTATTAAATGAGATACAACTAGATCCCGGTAAGAGAGAGAGAGAGAGAGAGAGAGAGAGAGAGAGAGAGAGAGAGAGAGAGAGAGAGAGAGAGAGAGAGAGAGAGAGAGAAGGTTTTGTAACGACTTCCCTTAAAAGGAAGTGATTTCAACGAGAAAAAAAAATATATATTATTAACTTGGAATGATGTTTTATATTTCAGCGCCGTCGGTATGATCATAATCCTCTTTATTATTAGTGGTGTTTTCGTCATTGGCAAGAGATGCGTCCTACTGGGAAAAAAAATGGCTACAATGCCGAATTCGTTATTTCAAGATATGTTTCCTTTTGATATTTTTGTATCGCCTTTGTATTTCACTACTCCTCAGTAGCTGAAGGATCTTCAAACGTTTAACGATCAAAATTACCGTTGCACTGTGATTAAGTCTTCCGTGATTAAGTCTTCCGCTGTATTGCGTCATCCGCAACTCGTGTGAAATATTACCCTGAACTCAAGGTCTCCGCTTGAATTTGACTGAAATAACATAGTAAACCAGGCTATCGTAACCCCTACGCTTGTTACATGAAACTAAGGGAAGCACTTTAGATAAATGTAATGCATGTACAACACCAAAAAGGCTGCATTATGCGCTCCCACTGTGAATTACGCCAGTAGCTGGTAGATAAGTGAACTTGTTTTGTCTACCATGTTTCCACGTGGATCCGTAATTACATGGACCGCGAGTCCACGACTTCGCGCATTCAGTCTGCCACGGCAAATGGAACCGACAAGGTACTTTGCCTACAAAGCTGTTTCTCTTCAGATTATCTACAACTATCAGAATTTTCCGATTTGAAACCCCAACATATATATATATATATATATATATATATATATATATATATATATTATATATATATATATATATCTATATATATATAATATATATTACACACATATATATAATGTATTATGTATGCGTCTGTGTGTATGCATACACATGGTAAAGCAATCACTATCCATACCATCACTCGAAAACAGGAGCTCACATCCACTTAAGTCTGTCCCAAGCTTCCAAGAAGTTCTCTGAATGTACCATATTAGGATAATTTCATGCTCATTAGATTTGCATCAATCACAAAAGTGAACTGAGGAGGCGACATTCTATACTCTAGGACATGGGATCGAGACAACTCACTTCCAAAGAGAATGCTGTGTGTGTGTGTGTGTATGTGCGCGCGCATTTATAATAAATTTGCTGCAAAATGCGCGTAGAATATGAGCAACATGACATTGCAAGCATCCACCAGAACGTATTAAATAGTCTCTTTTTTTTAAATATCGAATATATTATCTAAATTACATACTACTATTTTGTTCTCTCTCTCTCTCTCTCTCTCTCTCTCTCTCTCTCTCTCTCTCTCTCTCTCTCTCTCTCGTGAGATGGAAACAACAAAGCAAGATTCCTTCCTGCAATTCGCCAAAAATGAGTTCCGCTGACTCAAGGATATCAATATTCAGAGCCAAAATCTCATCGTTAGTCGACGGCGAAGTCCCACGAGCGCACAAATTTATTCCGGAAATGAATGTGCAAAAAAAAAAAAAAGAGAAAAAAAAACTCTAAGTAAAGTCAAAAGAGAAGAACCTCATGATCTGGACAAAACGAGCACCCTAGTGGCTTCAGTTGGTAACATTTCAAAATCGCGTTGGCAATAAAGATCTTTTGAAAATGAATTCGCATTGAAAGCATAACTGACATTCTGGAGCACCCTAATGCTGAGGGTCACCTGGTGTGAGACTGAAAGCCACCTAATACGACACTGACAAAAAAAAAAAAAAAAAAAAAAAAGTGGAATGACGAAAGATAAGGACTCCAATCTTTTATTTGCCTCCATAGCCTCGGTGAAGTTCAGAATCTCATTAATTCCAGTCACCTAGCCACAACACATTTCTATTCTGTCCTGCTTAGAAATCTCTCTCTCTCTCTCTCTCTCTCTCTCTCTCTCTCTCTCTCTCTCTCTCTCTCTCTCTTACATGGGATATTACTATACTTATTTTGAAAATCTAGCAAACAATTACAAATGACTTCTGCATCTGCAAGTTGATAATAGTTATACAGGTGTAACAAAAACGATAAGCGTAAAAATAGAATGATTTTCGATGGATTGAAAGCTACAGCTAAAATAATGATCTATATTTCCTAGTTTTATCTATGAGATTCACACTGTATTTTACAGAGATACACGCATATTATATACACATTCCTTCATACGAGCGCACATCTGTATGTGTGTGTGGGCACTCGAGCTCAACAGATCTAATGAATATGAATGTTTTAACACTCTGAGATAAATGAGGACACTTGTACTACTCACAGCACTGTTTTCACTAGTGACTTTCTTTAACTACGTCTGTTTTTTCTCTCTCATCTCCACACACACACACACACACACACAAAAAAAAAAAAAAACTTTCAAGTCATCAAGCCTTTCAACAGTAACTCAATTATCCTGTCTTCACTGAGCACTCATTCACTCAAGTCATTTTTATCTCGTTGTGAACTATCTATCTCCTCTACCACCGGACTCTTTCTTCATTGTCTTGCGCCATCCCAGTGGGTCTTCAATTTCCAGAGATTCTCTTTTTATTGCCCGCTGGGGCCTCACTGCCTCGACATAGAAGGAACCAGTAAATGGTGTTATCACCTTTCGTAATACACGCTGAATAAACAGTTTCAGTTGCTTTGCAGTTTTCAAATACGTTAGAAAGACGAGCGTACACTTTATGACTATAAAGTAAGATTTTAAAATATTACATTTATTTGAAATGGAATAGAGAATGAGAGCACCCAAACTTGTCCATTGAAGCTCTTAAAACATCATCAAATCATGTATGCAGCATCGCAGTGCACCAAACAAGGAAAGTAATTTCCTGTAAGTCTTGTATCTATCAAACGTATATATATAACTGAGTATCATTTGAAATATTTTCCCAAGGCATTTCTGCCCGAATATGAACTATTGTCATTCCTTTACAAAAGATGATCGAGGAATCTGGTTATATCAAAGGCAATGTTATTCTATACATTTAACTAGTTACACGTATTGTGTTTTGCTTCTATGGTAAGCAGACGTATTGTTTTGCTTATATGGGAAGCAAAGATATTTTGTCACTGCCATTAGAAATAAATATCTTGTAAAAGTGTGTATAATAAATAAATAAATACATATATATATATATATATATATATATATATATATATATATATATATATATATATATATATATATTAGTGCGTTTATGAATATTATTTCCTGAAGTCTTTTACGCGATTCTTTCAGGAGCGTCAATCATTCCCATCGGAAATGAATCATTTGGTTTCGTTCCTTCAATACGAAGACTGCGACTCCCCCGATGTTTCCCACAATCGGTAGGGGCTGGGGGGTCTTTGGGAAAGGCATCAAGGGTGCGTTCTAGAGGATTATCTCAAAAATTGATCGTTTCCGACCGAGATGAAGGTCAAAATGCATCGAAATGAATCAAATAGAGACGAGTTTTTATTTTTTTTTTATTTTGACTAACGCTTCTTACTTTCTATTTTTTTTTCTTCTATTGCCAATATCTGAAATAGTTCTACCGTAGGAGTTGAAATCAAATAATAACCTTTAGTAAAAGTCGAGACAAACATATACTTCCCAAGGCAGGAAACTGTACAAATAAATGTCCGTTTTTTTGTCTCAGTAATGATATTAAATAATATTATTTATAAAAAATGGATATAACTGAATTAAATTGTATAAATGGTTACATATTGAGGATAAATATTAATTATATCTATCACGAATGATCATCAGAGAAGGGAATAAACATTTTCTATTATAAGCGACAGCGAGAAAATTCGATCCAGGTGATATTTCTTTCGTTGATCCTCTCGAAAGATTTGAATTAGAGATACTATTTACTGTCCTGTTACATATTTATGTATCTACCTACTGTTGAATATATATGTACACACACGCATATATATTAAATAGTATATATTTATATATAATATGATATAGATATATATATATATATATATCAAATATATACAATATATATCTGACTCATCTGAACCAAACCCCGGTCTCTCAAGGTAGTCAATGGCGTTAGCGGATGAATTGCTAACACCCTGGGCTCCCACTTGAAAGGCCAGGGTTCTATTTATATGTATATGAAAATTATATGTATGTATAAATATATAATATATATATTGAATAATATATATATATATTCTTCAACAAGTTGTTAACTATAAATGCCAATTAACCTGATGTCTCTCTAGAATAACTATAAAACAGAAAATTATACCCAACGTAAGTGAAACAAATCTGTTACACAAAAAAGGAGAAATTCAAACAAAAAGATCAACTGGTTGTTACAAAACTCGCGTGTTAAACGTAATAATGATTAACCAACAATGCAAAAGCTTCTTTTGAGTAACCTGACGAGGTTGAGAGCAAAAAGGCTTCATTAATGGTGTAACAGGAGGAAAACCTTGCTGCTGCAATAAGGAACAACTGTTAGCTGAGTGTTGAGGAAAGTACATTAGATGGAAGAAAGGGAATAGGAACGGAAGTATAGTAAAAGGAACGAAAGGGGTTACAGTTATTTGGCCAGCCACTATAACGGTGCTCTATCTAATAATGTGCTGGAACGTAGTTCAAGTGAGTCAATATTAATAAAATGGAAATCGAATAAAACTATCAGTTTGGGGATTTTAAAAAATTGCGTCCTTTAGTCCTGAATGATACACAAGACAAAATCGAGCTTTTCTAGTCCAAATTATCAGAAACCTTATGCACAAGATGTAGATACACCTTCTAGAAACGTAGTGCCATCAGTGTACCTCACGCAGTGCACTGTAGGCATTACTTTGTCAAACCAGTTTGACACTAAATTTGACCATAGGGGCCCCCTAAGGAAGCTGATCGAGACACTTAAGGGTCGGCGTACCAAAGCAAATACACCTGTATTATTATTATTATTATTATATTATTATTATTATTATTGAGAAGATAAACCTATTCATATGAAACAAGCCCACCAAAGGGGTATCTGACTTGAAATTCAAGCTTCCGAAGAATACTAGTAAGTTGCTCATTAGGAAGTAAGAGAAGGTGAAGAGAAATACAGGAGGAAGAGATCTCACGTATTATAAAGAAAAAATAAACGAGTAAGCTATGTACATTGGGGTTTGAAAACTGCATGGCGGTGACTTGAGTGATATCAGCTGGATAGGGTCTGTCAAGGTCCTTTAAATGTATTTAAAGGGACTTGACTGAGAGAAGGTCAGGAACTCCTGAGTCAGCTGGTTGGACCAGTCCTTCATACCATTCAGTTCTATCAATTATAACTTTCCATTTCTATATTTTCAGTAAAACATATTTTTATGAGCTGTCTTCACCCAACTGATATGACTTGCTGGAAGTGCATATGGCTTATTATTTCACAAGGGCATGGCGTTAACCTTACTCTCAATCCTTCTCCTTCAACGGGGCTTCAGACAGGCAGGAGTGAGTGTACAAAGCTCTAACGGCAGAATTCTCGGGCCAAACGGTGCAATTTTAAATAACAAAGCAAAAACGAAAAGGAATATCTATAATTTTCCACCAGGCAAACAAAACTGAAAAATGCGGCGAACTCACTTTCAAAAGAACAAACTACCACTGAAAGAGAAAACGTTATTTCACAATTACAGTACGCTGAGGTCATGTAGTCAGTCAACCCCAAAAATTACAGAAGAAAAACAGCCTGTAGTGGCTGCTCAACACTTTGATACATTTAAAAAAAAAATTGTCAATTATGAGGAAATGCCAGTCGTCTTATCAAAGTTTACTCCATGTAATAAAGCGAAAATCATATAAAATTTCACAGCACAAAGGGTCAAGGAGCTGACATTAGTGAAAGTTGTATAGTAGCATGACGAGAGGAAGGAAAGGGGCGGGGGAGAGGGGGGCCTGAGGTGACATGTTCCGTTTAATATGCAGAACAATGAAGATGGAAAGTTAGGGAGAACGTGACATTAGTTGTAAATTGATATACTACACCGCTTGTGGGGGAGAGTGTGGCTGGAAGGAGAAAAAAGTTAATGTGAGAGGGAGCGAGAGTGTTTATACCCATAAATGGCCTGTAGAATGGTTCCATACCTGGTTAAGAACCTTTGTTGAGTATTATGAATGACGACCATTACATTACGTCTAACTTTGTAATTGAATGTGATCCCCCAAACCGAGTTTGAATTGCGTCGTGCTTTAAGCTATATTAGTATCTCTTAGCTAACCAATAACAGTGATCATAGCTCATTTAAGAAGAAAATACAAGAAACTGTCCAGGTTCTTTTTCGAGTGTGGCAAAATTCGAAAAATCATCCAAGCTCCCTACTTCCTTCTTGACGTTGCGTTGCACTACCCTAGAGAGAGAGAGAGAGAGAGAGAGAGAGAGAGAGAGAGAGAGAGAGAGAGAGGGTGGGGAGGGTGTGAGAAACCGTCAAACACTGCCAATACGCAACCAACGCATGTAAGGGGGACGTAACAATTGAGGGAAAATGTAGTTCCATTGTTTTGAGCGTGGGAGAAAAGATGGTCTCTCAGGAAGACGGGAGACTCACCTATAGCTGGACCATTCTCATAAACTTGCAAGGCTTCCATTATTCAAACCGTACGGTCTACATGGAACGATACCATGGGAGACACAGGCCCAGGTTTATGTGACCGAGGGGTCACCTCCGGTTACACCACAATACTTCAAAGAACGTTTCCATCCCATTCCACGTTTCAACGGCAAAGTGAATGGACCGCGTCTTCAAAAAGGAGAGAGAGAGAGAGAGAGAGAGAGAGAGAGAGAGAGAGAGAGAGAGAGAAAGGATACTTGAAATAGATTTTAAAAAGCTTGCTGAATGCACGCTTGATTTCAAATCTGAATTTCTGTGAATAAAAAACAAAAAAACACATTTTATATATATATATATATATATATATATTATTATATATATATATATATATATATATATATCTATATATATATATATATACATATATATATATATACACACACACATTCCGACAAAGTCAAAACCTTTCTACGAAAGACCAATGTTATCTTAGTTATTTATAAAAGCAGCATTTTAACAACACAGCCAAAGTTACTTATGGAAAAATAAACAAACAAACGAGAACTTCAACAAGTTATAACTGAATAAAATACTATCGGCAACATAACATGACCACCTGGGTCCTTCCTATTAAATTTTCTCTAGGTCTTGCCTCTTAATAAATTTAATCCTACCTAGAGTACTACATCAAAATGTGATGCTCTCTGAACAGCGATTTTCCATCAGTCTGCAGATTTTTGTTAGATTCAACTGTGTAGCGTCTGTGAAATAAGGATCGACAGAGATTCTGCTACTCTTTATAATAATAAGGGAAACTCCTACTTGGATACTTGAACCATTAACACCCTTGCCACTTGGTACTGGTCTGGCATATCACTCGTAAGCGGTTCAAATCCCTAGAGGGATTTGTAATATATTATTACAAGCAAGATTGCATGCTTGTAATAATATATAATAATTTTTTCATAAATAACAATTTTACTTTATTGAGCGCGAGCTGTATGGGTTAAAGCTACAACAAAATTTTTTTTTAAATATCTGCTCATCCTGAAGATTTCCTGGCAGCAACGGTGAATTCGATTTTGAAACAAAATATCTGTTTTAAAGACAAGCCTGAGGATGGCGCAATAAATACTTTAGGTATAATAATATATATTTCTAAGGATGGATGAAACGCTGACCTAATCACGTTCTGATGGAAATTCTTTCGATGATAAAAAAAAAAAAAAAAAAAAAAAAGTGAAACTTACCTACGGTACATGTTTTTTTACAATCGCCTGAGGCCTCTCATTAAAAGATATACAGAAAATCGTAGACTATCTCAAATCTGACTCATATCAAGAGAAAAAATACGAAATAACATAAAAATATAGGTTTTCTTTAGATGCTTGTAGTTACTTCTCACATTTTCAGCAAAATCTTCCCAAATTATTAAAATTCTTACCCCGGCCTTTCTTTTCCGGCCCACCGACTCTCTCTCTCTCTCTCTCTCTCTCTCTCTCTCTCTCTCTCTCTCTCTCTCTCTCTTCTCTCCCCGTGAATCCCAGCAGCTACTCAACTTCAAAAGCGGCTTTTCCACATCCCTTCAATTTGCATCCAGGAGCGAGCATTTCCTGGGGGCATTCCAGAGAATATACTACTTCCGACTACGTAAGAGCTCTTTCTGCGATTGCAGCGACGAGAGCTCAAACTGGAAACCTCCGACTTCTGAACAGCAGCTCCTAAATCAGTTCGGCTGAGGGAATAAGACATCCCAGATGTTTTCGCTATTTTCCAGTTACCCTTCGCTAGAAATCTATTCATTTCATTTACTCGTCGAGGTGTTTATACTTTGCAGAAACTCAGCTCGGTAACTCAGCGAAAGTTCGTTCAGTCTGTTGGTTCAAAAAAAACATTTTAAAATTTGATGTCTAAACAAGCCAAGCTGAGGCAAAGAGAAAGAATTCAAGGGAAATTGAAACGCCAGATTTTAATGGAAACTCACTGAATTCGAGTCTGTGGCTTTTTAATCTCGGATTCCATTGAAGTTTACAAAATGCAAAATGGATGTTCTCGACGTGACGCTGTGACATGTAATTGTATTTAAGATACCTTGAGAGGACTGTCAATTATTTATTTTGGTCAAATGGAAAATTTGCGGCAGTATGAATGAAATAAAATTATTATTTTGTACGTCACCTACAAACATCCAATATCTATATCTATATAAATATTACGCGCAAAGTCATTCACCGTATGTAAGGGTAATAAATTCAATGAAAGGAATGAATGTTACTGACATGGCCCAGGGCGACTCAATATGACCTGATAATTCGGTCTGTTGAAGGGCGATCTTCGGGATACCATAAAGTCATAGTTTTTAAAGCTGCCTTGATTATTTATCCCCCTTGCACCTTCCCGTCCAGTGAAAAATGTCTTCAAAAAGTGGAATAATAGGTTTTCGTAATCAATGTCTTCGTAAAGATGGAATAAAATGCACGATAGGTCTCGCATTGTCTATTCGCCTTCCTATGTGACTCATGGATAAGTAATTTATCATAATAACTCATCATCTTTCGGGACATGGAAGGAGGTGGCAGGGGTAGGGTGGCAAAAGAATACCAAATGAACTAAAAATACACATTTATTGTGTCATAAAAAGACCAGTGATGATGTATGGTCCAGTAACACGGGCATTAAGATGAAAAGATGAACAGAAGCTGGAGCGACCAGAAATGAGGATGCTAAGTTGGAAATTGGGTTTAGCGGAGGATGACGCTTTCGACAAAAACTGTTGGAGAAGATGCATCAAGAATAGCAATGTGGGTGAAGAACAGTTATCAACCTATAGCATCTCAATGAATTCAAAATACGACAAAACATCCATAATGCCACGTCTCTACGTTTTTCTAAGAATAACAAAACGACAAAACACGAGGAAAAGAGATATCTTAAAAAAGTCTTTCAACTGCCAAGAACAAAATATGTGTAACGTATTCAAGATGTGTCGAAAGTTCAATTCCCAGCCCTGCTCGGTAGTAGGTCAGGCGTGTATTGAATGGGGCCCTAAATCCAACATCCAAAGGAAGATAAATGGTCTGAGATATTTTTCTCACGCCGGTAAGCATCCCTCACGTAACCTTCCAACTCCATAGTATCCAGGAAGTCAAGAATTGAGAAAGGTCACCCTACCGTTACTGCCAAGATTTATTTATTTGCGCGGGCAAAAACAGCCCATTTATTTATGCCACCGCCACCGCAAATGCGCGCCCTTTTCCCTCAGTGCCGTTTTAAAATGGTGACCTCTTGGCCCAACTTCGGTTACATCTTCTGCTCTCCTCCCACCAAACACATCTTCGCAAGAAAGACACCTGAAATCGGGGCCTGACTGAAATGATCGTGTCTGTGAATTCTCTTTGGTTATGTAATGCGAGATTTCTTAGGTCAGTCAGTTCTTACGGTGTTATGTAATCGGTTTTTCTAAATGCAGTTTGAAATAAAAAATATTGAAATGTGTAAAAATATCGAACGAATGACTTACAACATTTCTCACTTACCAATGAAAACCAGCAATTTATTCACTATTATATTTTCAAACCCGTTTGAGAATTTAAGTATCATTAATACTGCATTTAAATTAACTCCAAACTCACGGGTAAGTTTATACATATGACGAATTTTCAAAACAAGACATATAACTTTTTACTACCTACTCACAAACCTTGACCCTAATAGTAACATCTGCTTTTGACACATACTCATTACTGGTGCTAATGTTTCATCTTATCAAACCACTTCCTTTTCCTCTTCAGACCTCGGAAAATTCGTTCATCACTTAATTCGGTCTTCTACTGAACTGTTAGTGCAGACCTGGAAGGTATTTTGAAACCGCACAAAATAAACGTAAGCACTTCACAAAGTTTCCACCTATATGTACTATATGTACAATATCGCTCGAGTTTTTGTTCTAACAGCAACTAACATGTATTTTGACATAAAACAAACAAACAAAACAAACAACAAGCACACACACACACATATACACACACACACACACACACACACACACACACACACACACATATATATATATATAATATATATATATATATATATATATATATATATATATATATATATATATCTCTCTCTCTCTCTCTCTCTCTCTCTCTCTCTCTACAGTCTACACTAACCGTTGCCATGCCACATTTCTCATTTCGAAATCTTCTCAAACCATAAATAAAACGGAAACCAAATACCTCTATACTTTCCACCTTCATCCTTTCATGCACATTCAGCATCCACACTTACTGTGTATACAAGAGAACTGATTTAATAGTCCCGTTATATATATAGGGATCTATTGAAACCCCATATTTTTTCCAATTTATGCACACATTTCGCTACCTTTATTGCTTAATCTACTAAGCGATTCATGCCTTCTTTCATCTTACATCCATCATTTAAAATAAACTCCCACACACTTAGAAGAATTTACTACTTCAATTCTATCACAACGCTCACAGCTCCGTTTACCAGGTTCTCATTCACCCTCATTAACTTACTCGTGCTCAATCCTCTCCTCTCCTCTTGAAGTTTCCACTATCTGCTATGAACACGGAATCATCTGCACTTATCAAACATTCCATTATCCAATCAAGATCCATCTTCTTATCCTTCAACTTACCACCTACACCTTCTGACCTTTCTCTGATTTTTTACCTTACTCAATCCGTAAAAATTTAACAGCCATGGAGGTAGTACACCTTTGTCTCAGACACATTTTCACACCCAACCAGTCACTCTCCCGTCTAGAATCTCTACCACATGCTTCACAGTAATCACAAAACTATTTCGTTCTCAGCAATTTACCTACTATACCAAAAATTGTCAACCCTCTGAATTAAATTTCTATCAATTCTATCATTAGCTTTCTCTAGGTACATGTACGCAACATACAACATTTTCCCTCACTTTTAAGCTTCATAGCAAACACTCGATCTACGTAGTACCTCTTCTTTCTCTAAACCAAAAATATTATTCTTCCCTTATCTGCCTACCTTCTCAACCAAAGTCCTACCATACTTCTTTCCTGTTATTTCCCAGCAAAGATATGCCTCAATAATTTGTATATATAATTCAATTATTGAGCCACAAATAACTTACATTGGGAGTAACTTGCACAACAGGTGCAGAAAGCACTAACATCATCAACCAACCACTTGAAATCAAAAGCTGGAATGATTTTCTTAAACAATAAAACAGACTGCACTGAAAGAAGCAAAATAAATGAATGGAAACATAAACCCACTGTATCTGTTTCCATAGCTGGGTGATACGCAACCTTTTATTTGTGCTGACGAACACGAACTCTTTACAGGGCTAAGAGACGAAGCTCGTGATAGAAGACTTCTCATCAGTTATCGAGGAAAACATTGATTAGAAATGCACAGACAGATACTTGTTCAAGTGTTCCATTCCTGTAAGTTTTAACAATTATATTCAGCTTATTTTTTTCTTCTATTTCAGCTGAATTATGTAAGCAAACTGCAAAACATGCCTTAAAACAGTAAATGAAAATTTTTTTAATTTCCCTTGGGTACTCCTTTCCCTTCCATCCTGACCATTCATTTAGTACCCTGAGGTATACGTACAGTGCAAAAATACAAAAAAAAAATAAAAAAACCATGTTAAGGATTTTTTTACCAAGGAGAGAGAAAACATACTCATTCAGTATAACATATTCCGGATAGTACCTCGGTACTCAAGAAATGCTAATGTACGATGTTGCTATAAACAACTTAATTATCCATTTCATCACACTCGATAAATCTCTCTCTCTCTCTCACACACACACACACACATACACATAAACAACCCATATGTATATATATATATATATATATATATATATATATATATATATATATATATAATATATATATACATACATATATATATATATACTGTCTTTCAGTCCTAATTTACTGAAAGGCAGACCAAATTTACCAAAGCCTTCCGAGATAAGGTTGCCAATATCCCGAGCACCTTTCCTCGAACTTAAAATCTTATCAATTCCGTATAAAGATCTCACAGGATTTAGGCTTAATCACCAAAGACTTTAAATGAATTACTAATTTTGAAGCAAATAAAGTAAATTGTAGGTCGAAATAGAAAATGGAAATAAAAGTTGAATTATTACTAAAATGAAATGTACCAAAACTGTCTTTACTCATAATAAAAACAACGGCTATCTAGATCATTTCATGTCTGTTACATTTGATTTTAGTAAATATTTTATTTTAGCATATACGACAATGCCACTTGTCCAATGTATTGTGGTATTACATAGTCAATACTCCGATGTTGATGTAGCAAATTATCTTGGTCATTAAAAATATATGTCAAACTAACTTTATAGAAATGATTTTGTTAAATTTATATATGAAAACATATAACCAAACGAAAATAAGCCCCGTTGGTTCTAATTATATCCCTAATATTGCCAAATTGTATTGGCCTTTTTTTTTCTTTTTTTGTATCACAATTTTCGAACAATATCCATGTGAATGGGATATTAGGATACTGTTTCATCTTCAGATTTATTAACAATCTATTATCACTAAATAATGGGGATATGCTTTTTCCTGTTGATATAGCCTGAAGATTTCAAAGTTTTTACTGGTGAGCTTTCTCCTGAAGAAGGTTCATTCTTAAACAAATATCAAAATAATAATAATATTAATTATAGTAGATATACTAATGTGTGTATGGAGAGATAAGTTTTCCCCATTTGTAGAATTAATCAGCTCATTATTAAATTTTGTTATAGGGAACCACGTACAACGGAGCAAATTGTTAATTTCTCGATAATCATGGGTAAGGTATTTTACACAATTACAGATAAATAAACAGCTACTATGTAACTACTAATAGTTGCTCTTGCGTTAGTCACTATAGTAATGTACTTAGGATTATATAACATTCACATTTGCTTTTTCAGGTGATTAAAAGGTGTTATCGTCTCTTTGGTCTACGAATGTATAAACAAGCACCTTGCTGGGAAAACACCCGGATGATTGCAATTGATGCATACTTTTTTTCTGTTTTATGGATCCATCACTGTCCCTGCTATTACTGAGTGTATGAAGAGGTATGAAAAGGTGGTGAAGGTGTGTTAAACAAAGGCAGTAAGTCACGACTAGGTTCTAAGTTATAACCCTTGTATTTTCATAATACTGTCTATTCCACCTACTCTTGTGTAGCCCTAACCTTGATGGCTATTAAATAGAACTGATAACGCTGTGGTTAGCTATTCTTTCCCTATTGAGCATTATGATGTCTTTATTTTTTTTTATATTATTCACTTCATATAATATATATCTACATATACTGCATACACACAAACAAACACACGCACATACACACATATATACACACAGATATTGATAGATAGCTGATAGATATATTTACCTCGTGGCCTAGTCGTCTAACTGCCTAGACAACCCGAGATTAGATTCATGCCAGGATGATTAAATTTATGGAAATAAATAAGTACAAAATCACGAGGAATTAGAACTTTTTAAAATAAAAACAATACCAAGTTTGACTAAAATGTCTTCAATTTCGTCTTTTAACACTATTATTCGAAATATAATTATTTCTTGACCTAAGAAAACGTCTTACATTCTTTAAAAATATTTATAACACTAGCCCTCAATGAAACATCTTAGCTTCCTTTCGAATACAACATTTTCTCTGAAAGCGTCGTTTTCTGTAACTGCAGCTTACCTATGAAGGGGTAACTTGCGGAATGTTACCTATGCTTTCTCTGATAAAAATGAACTTTATCTATCCTCGTAAAAGTCATAACACTGAATGCTGAAATAATATAATCTCTTTTTGGAAAATGGTAAAACCACCATTACAACGGTATAAAAGACGGAAAACGTAATTATTGGAGTAATTTTCGTAAAAATGCAGTACCTAAATGAATACTATGCAAAAAAACTATGCAAACGGTATGGGGGACTTGTTGGGAAACCGGGTTTTTTGGGTGGGGAGAAACGGAGACGACGGCAAATACCACTAGGAAATCTACGAAAAAAAGGCTGTGTTTGGCGTTATCATTGTAAAAGTTTTGTAAATGCAATAGTGAACAACAAACAGTAAGGGGGGGGGGGGGGGGAACCTGTAGGGGAACCACGGTTTTAGGGTGGGGTTAAGGGCGGAGAAACAGACACACAAATATACGATGTTCACGACTTTCGTAATTTCCAAGTTACTGACCCGCAACTCTACTTTTAAGGGGAGGGGGGGGGGGGCGCAACATTCCGCTAGTCTACCCTATGTACTACCCACGGGCACTGCCTATGTTATTGCTTACTTACAAAAGAAAAATGACTCGTTATTGACAGACTGACCAGCCACTCTACATACACACGGCTACATCATGCAGTAAGGAGGACACATCGGTTAGGCTGCTCCTTACCTATATGAGATATATTCTATATTATTAAGTGACTGACCCATCGCTCTAAGTACAAAAGACGAAATTCAACACTTAGATTCAACAGTTATTTAAATATAGCATATTTCTCATACAGGTAAGGAGCAGCCTAACAGATGAGTATGTGTACACCAACTACAACAGAAACTATAGCGCTATACTTTATTTTTTTCCATCTGTCCATCCGCCTGTGGTGTTGGCGCACGGTAACACTGCGTCCCAGGCTTTAAACAATATCCTATTTCGAATATTAACGGTGTAATTCGTGTACAGTAAATTATAAAAACACTTTTCAGTTGCCAATGTACACCAAGATATCCTTTTATTTACCTAAAACTTACACATAGCGTAACTACTTGAAGCCCGGGACGCAGTGTTACCATGCGCGACCACCACCACCTGATGGACATATGGAAAAAAACAGAGTATGGGTATAAGACTCTACAACAACAACAACAACAACAACAATAATGAAGTTCAGGCGAGATTCCGAAGACCGAAAACATCCTCACGTGCAAGGTTACCGCAGGTCACCCTTTCTAATTTGAAAATGAGGACTAAGCTGATTGCTTATGCCCTCGCCTGACCTCCCTTCATTAGTGCCAGATGTCAATACACGGAGCTGGTATCGACCGGGGAACTTGAAGTGTGTCAAAACAATTATGGCGTAACAGTTGGCGAGTGGCCAGCACCTTTGTTTTTGCCAAGGGACGTATCGGGAAGCAATTTAACCCTGAAAAACACGTGTGTCATATCTCTGCCGATATTTAACAAAAAACCGTGAGCAACTTCACTAACTCAAAAGATAATCGCTTAAAATTCAAAACTAATTCTACCAACATGTGTACAGAAACAATTCACGTGAGTAAACAGGTTAAAATTTCACAATATTCGGTATATTTTCCCATTTCATTTAACAATTTGAACAGTCTTGTGCAGCTTTATCTACTGATTAATGTTAATCCGGTAAGTGCATTGTAATGTAAGTCACAAGAGTGTATTAAATTAATTGTCACTAACCCGTTTATTCAAATACACGAACACTGACATTTATAGCGATAGGCACAGCCTGAATGAAAAACAGTATTATGCAAGGAACAAGGTCCCTCCCCTTGTTTTCATTCCGTAATAGTTACGAGAAGAGCATCTGGAATATATACTAGGGAGATGATCACCCCGGTGGTTCAATAAGGATGTGTCACGGACAAACATCGGGACACAAACTCCGAATATATTTAAAGGACCTTGGAACGAACTACTATGAGATTCAGGGCCTCTGTAACACGGTTTTTTCGCAATAACTTTTTATCTATGCATTTCATAAATATAACGCTTATTCAGAATACATATTATACCAACACATAAATTTTGAGTGTATTCTGCACTACGTAGGTTGAATAAACTTGGTACTTATAATGTAAAAGTGACCTTTTTTGAAGACAGGCCAACTTACTCAGAGAAAAGGTTTCGAACGCACTCGTTACGTAACTTATGACATAATTTCTTCCCTCTTTCTCGATGGATGATTGGCTATACGTAACGAAGGCTAAACCTCTGGCAACAATGACATACAAATTTATATACAAGCAAAGCAATACACCTTTATGAACTCTGGAACCTCCCCACTGATAATTGTCATAATGAACAAACCAACAAAATATGTTAATAAATACAAAAACACTTCGATTATTAGTCTAACTCCCAAAATAAGTTTCCAAAGAAATTACAGTCCACTTTATAGGTCACAATCAGATTGACAAGATGTAGGGAAAAGTTGGTAATTACCAAAAACATATAGGAAAGCTTGATTTGATAACTGCTATATCCAATGTCAAGCAATTTTTATTTATTGGCCATCTACCTATTTACTGAAAAAAAATAGCCGGTACCGTATATTGGCTTTAAACCTTCACCAATAATTATCGTCAGAATGGTGACTTCATGAGGCTCCACCCACTTTCGCCTCGTTATAATTCAGGATAACACTGAAGGCTACCATGGGCATTGTTGGATTAGAAAATTTAACTTCTGGCTATAAAAACCAATTTCTCGAGTAGTTGTAAGAAGTGCTAAATGATCCTCAAG
>NC_061094.1:31946775-31954275 GCF_015104395.2 Macrobrachium nipponense
ATTATTCTGAGCAAATGTTTGTTTACCTATTCTTCAGCAGGTCTCAGTCTAATTAAACGGCGGGTCGGGTGCCTTCTCTGTTCAAGAGGAATGGCAAATATGCAAATATTGTAACACTGCACTGTTGTTTCTTTGCTTCATGTATTAATAGTTTCCACTCGAATGATTTCTTGGCCTCTAAGGTGTTTTGAAAGACGAAATGAGCTGGTATACCCGATTACAACATTTTTATTCTGCAGTCAGTGTGAAGTACTACTATATATAACTCTGCGTTTAGTGTGTAGTTATATTGGTTTTTTGAAATGATACAGTCATCAGGTATACCAAATTACTAACATTTTTATTCTGTATTCATTGCGTATTATTATTATATTATATATGTAACTCAGCATTTAGTGTAGAGTTATTTTGTATTTAGGACCACTCGTACGATTTTTATCCTTAATTTTCTTCAGACAGTGATTCAAAAAGTTCGACATTTTACAAGATGCAACTTGGAAATCGGCAATACTACGGATGCTAAAGTTCCAGAACACCATCTATGCCAATTGAGAGTAACTCTTCCTTCCAACTTTCTGAAGTGATAAAACACAGTCAGAAGTGCAAGAGAGCATATTAATGAGAGCAATCTTTAAGTTACCGCTTCCCCGGAAGCGTTTTCAAACCACATCTCCCAGGATTACTTTCCTATTGATTCATTCATTTTTCTATCTTCAGCACACTGACTCATTAGGGCAAGCCTATCATACCACATTTTCTCAATGAAACAATGGTCTGCTGTAACTGTTAATTCTTAATAATGGAATTTCTCTATAAAATCATTACCAAAACTGCGTGGGATTCAGTGTACAGGTAGGCCTTCACCAAGGGTCAGCCTTAAGCCCATTCTTATTCACTCTGTTGCGGGATGTACTCACAGAAGATCTGAGACGTGAAATCCCCTGGACAATACTGTATGCAGATGATGGATTTTTGTGTGCAATATTTAAGAGCTCAACTATGTTTCAGTACAAACAAACACTTGTTCTGTTGTGTCGAGAGTCCGATGCTCTGAAACTCAGTGAAGACAAACACTCTGAATTGGCTACGAACATAACATTAACCCTGATTCAGCAAAACTTCCAGATAATGACTTGATTGCTACTTGATTTGGGATTTGTCATCATAATGGATAACGTCTTTTAGAGTCTCTCTCTCTCTCTCTCTCTCTCTCTCTCTCTCTCTCTCTCTCTCTCATTCGCAAAAAGTTATTAAATAATAGCAAAACTGTTAAAGACACAAGAAACCAGTGTGAATAGATTCTAATAATAACACTTCCCCTTTCTTCACAGCTGTATACAAAACTATAAAGAAATGCAGGAATAAGAGAAGGAGACGGAAGAAACTACATATAGCAAAGTTTCTCATAGTTGCTAACCTTTAAAAATGAAGCCGTGAGAAGCCTCTCCATAGGTGGAAAGACAGAGTTTTAAAAATGCATTTTTTTGTCCAAATGAAAATTCAGGGAGCCGAAATTGGGTTCAAACTTTTATCTTAATGAACCTCACCTCATTACGATAGCAATTTTCAAACATTTTTATTTCGTCTCATGTATTGAAAGAACTCTTAAGAATCTACGGACATCGGAATGCAATTCTCATCTAACGTTATCCACCGTTCACGATCACCATGCATTTTCGACACCGGTCTAAATCGGACTGAAATGCATATCCAAAACCTAAAGATCTTGAGTACATCATTACTATCCGTAAGGTTCTGAGATTCCAATGGCATCTCATTTTCATATTTCGGACTTGTAGCTTAAGGAGAGATTCTTGAGCATGCAAATTTACGGGCATACAAAGTTATAAGCTTACAGATCATTATATATGCACACACAATATATATATATATATATATATATATATATATATATATAGAGAGAGATAGAGATAGAGAGAGAGAGAGAGAGAGAGAGAGAGAGAGAGAGAGAGAGGGACGCCATTATTCAGTTATCTCAAATGAGTAAGTGAGAAAAATGGAAACAGGAAATTACACGAGCACATGAAAGGCTGTAAAGCTTAAATGACACTGAGCAGACGCAAGACTTAGTAAACGCTTATTTGCAGAAGTGGTAAAACACTGAAGAGGCTAAAAGCGCAAATTGTAGATCATCCAAAGAAAATTCAGCATCACAATCGGCAAAGACACCATGAACTGTGTACCAGAACCATGAGTAACAGTAAGACTGTTCCTCTAGATAGAAAGTTCGAAGACTTATGGTAGCTGTACAGTCCGGCTATTAGTTGACAGGACACAGGAATTGTAATGCTAGATAGACTGAAATCATTCAATCCAATATTAGCATCAGTAATTCGTATGACTGAAAAAGAACCCTACAAAATTACTGTGTATAACGTGTTTACTTATAAATATTTACATTTTATTTTACTCAACACTCGAGTACTTTCAGGCCCTATCTGTGGCCCTTTCTCAAGAGATGTGTAGGTTGTCAGCCTGGGTCAGCCTGGGTCAAGGCCCAGCAGTCTTCTTGAGAAAGGGCCACAGATAGGACCTGAAAGTACTCGAGTGTTGAGTAAATAAAATGTAACTATTTATATGTAAAACGTTATACACAGTAATTTTGTGGGTTTCTGTTTCCATCTTCAGAAGAAAACTGAAAGAAGTTTTAGTTTAATTCGTATGATCCTGGCCAATGTCAGAACTTGTTTTTTTTGGAAAATAAAATGAAGGAAAATAGTTTGCATTATACGAGAATGACGAGTATATTGATTTACGTGACGTTGCAAATACTAATGAGGCGGAGGCATTCGAAGAATCCGACAAATATCAGAATGTCAAGAACATTGCGGCAGCAAATGTAGTACGTGTTAGGAATTACGGTGTGACTTACGGAAAAACTGAGGTGGAAATCTAAAGCAGCCTTCAAATATCGGTGGGAAAAAAATTGACGAAAATTATCTTAAACAGGCACAACCAACGTTCAACAACCTCAAAAGATAATGGTGAGATAGTGAGATATATATGACTACTAGGAAGTATTTTTTTAGGCTGCACTACTGTATACCGAAACTTTTCAAGAGCATTTTCGAGTCAAAACCTATGGAGATAATTTGTTGATATTCGAGTCAGGAGATAGAAAACAAATCTATATGCAGTAACTGTCAAAAATATTGAGTGTCTTACTTCGAGGTACATATCAAGTAGCAACAGATAACGATGGTCAATTACAACATAGTGCAATTTTTGCAAGTCGGAGCCTAACGAATATGTATATAACATCATTACACAAATGTATAGCTGTAAAAAGTGTCAAAGAAAATTGTATTCAACCTTTCCTATCATCTCTCAACTCTCGTCATTCATCCTTTTTTATTCACTTCTCTCTCTCTTCTCTCTCTCTTCTCTCTCTCTCTCTCCTCTCTCTCTCTCTCTACCACTTACAGCATCCTTCTCTTTCATGCGGAAGTTATCATCGCCGGAGTTCCCGTTTGCGCAGTATAAGTTTTGCTTTTATTGTCAATAATTCCAGAAAAAAAAAAATGGCTCTCTGGCGCACCGCACTTTCCGCCGAGTACATTTGTACATTTGTGTATCGTTGAAACTGCTGCGGCATCACTGGAATTCCTTGAATTGATGCTGGAACTGACCAAATATTATTGTCTCCTCTTATTTTCCCTTTCCTAATGTTCTCCTTGCATGACAGCTATTTCATTGTTCGGCCTTCCATTCATAATATTGCATTTTTTTTACATTTTTTTTCACCTTGCGCCTCGAAGTACTGCGCCGGTAAAATGAATTAATTTAACGCTGGTCAATACAACAGTGGTTTATTTGTGGGGCGAATCGCTTAATTCATCTACCTCTGATATAAATACGTTCAAGAGAAGGATTCCACACATAACAACAAGAAATGAATAAACAAGTTCATCAATCCTCAATAAAAAAAAAATTATTAAAATAAACACAGACAAATTTACAAAATTGGTGAAACAATGAAATGGTGACAGGAATAAAGTTGACAGTTTACTGTTAAACGACGGAATATTATGATCAGATTACATTTTACGAAGTTGGAGTGGTGAATATTGCTCCCAATGATAACAATCGTTTCACTGCATAATTCAGCAGTTAAGTAAGAGACGAACGCAGAAATGATTAGGTTTGTTTTCTCGGGAACTACATCCCATAACGGGATCCAGGTCATCAGGAAACTCCATCGTTGGAAGAAAATGATTATGGGAGATACATAGAGGTTTCGACGCCATAACCAAGATAGTTTTTTTTTTTCCTTGGTACCACAACTGCTGAAGAGGAGAGTTGTATTGATTGAGTGAATAATAATAAATAAGGCAGCGTTTTTATCATCTGGCTGATAGGCGTCACTACAGTATAGATATCAACGCCTAAAACAAGTAGTTATAACAATTTTCGAATGAAATAGAGGGAACAAATTTTAAAATTTTTCAATTAATAAAAAGGACTGGTGCAGAAGATTAAAAAAAAAAAGTACTAAACAGCGCATTAAATATTTCCTTACCTCAACACCTTTTACACCCAAAGAAATAAAATCTCACTTCAATATCCTGAGAAAAGTACGGAAATATTTACGGAATAAAGCCAGTACGTTTCCAAAACATACCAGCTAGGAAGTAAACATCTCTAATTACTGGCAAATGCACAAGCAAACAAACAAACGAACTGTGTGAATTTAAAATAGAGAAGACACATCTCCCAATAATGTCTGCGCGCATCAAGCGATACACTGTCTTCTCCCGTTCAGCTTTCTTATCGCGTGTGCTACTTGAAAAGTACCGGGAAGAAGACATTCTTCCGCAAAATCCAGAGTACGCAGAGAGAGAGAGAGAGAGAGAGAGAGAACTTGCGGAATTGTTTCATCTCGCCGGAGTGCGGAGTTACTTTTTTGAGAGAGAGAGAGAAGAAGAGAAATGGAGAGAAATAGATGACGTGATAAACGGCAAATGGCCAGAAGCGTGAAGATTACCTTATCGAGACCTCTCTCTCTCTCTCTCTCTCTCTCTCTCTCTCTCACACAAGATGATATAATTTTTGACAATCTTTCACTTAAACATTTCTCTCGCTCTCTCTCTCTCTCTCTCTCTCTCTCTCTCTCACACAAGATGATATAATTTTTGACAATCTTTCACTTAAACATTTCTCTCTCGCTCTCTCTCTCTCTCTCTCTCTCTCTCTCTCTCTCTCTCTCTTCATCATTAGCCGAAGAAAACAATCGTCAACAAGCAACCAGTTAGTAATACACCGACTTAGTCAAAAGGCTAAATGGATTTTTAATGAAACCGTGTCCAAATCTTTCATTCCCTTGCCTTGCTCGGCCCGGCGATAGAACATAGGAACCTCGCATTAAAATAAATAAATAAATAATAAAAACTGCAATTTAGTTGCAGCCCCCAGTGTTAGTCAGTGGTCTATCTTATCCAGTCCCTTCTTTATATAGTTCGGCCATTCTTTGCAATGATTACTAATAACAATGATGACGGACCTGACTTGGATACGAGATGCCACATCGAATGAGAGAGAGAGAGAGAGAGAGAAGAGAGAGAGAGAGAGAGAGAGAGAGAGAGAGAGAGAGAGATTTCGTGTAACACTTCAAATATGACCAATTAATAAAGAATATCCCAAAAAACAGACGAAATACCTCCCCATTCCATGGAAACCACCCCCCCCCCAAAAAAAAAAAGGGGGGGAGGGCTCATGCAACTGGATTCATGACAAGCAAGACATGGCGTCTTACATAAAAGGCTCCTCGACCGTTACTTCTTTGTGTACGTAATAAACCCTCACGGGCGAATAACTAGAAATCACCAGTCGTATAAGATCGGTCGAAAGTGCGTATGTAAATGGACGCATGAATCACGCATCTTGCATTTACTGTACTTTCGGACGCAGGAGCCTCTACTTGAACCTGCGCGTGCGCTCACTTGAATGAAAGCATGCAAATGTACACCCTAAGGAAGATATGACATACCTACAAGAGATGAAGATAATCTTAACTGCAGTGAGCAATGACATCATGAAAAAAATGGTAACAAGAGAATATTTTGACCGATTTCACAAACAATGAATTACCTAGACATTGCCATAATTTTTTTTAATCAAAATCATTATGTTAGATATAAACAGTATTCGGGTACTTCAGCATTTAAATATCATTATATTTCATGTAACATTAAGACATTATATATATATATATATATATATATATATATATATATATATATATATATATATCAGTCAATGTAACTTCCTGTCATTCATAACTTGATAAGGGTACGAGTCAATCCACTGAAATATAGTCCTCAGCTTTAAACCAGAGTGCTTTAATGGCCTTTTAAATTTGAGACGTATCTTTTTTCATCAGAAGAATTTATTTACACACACACACACACACATACAAACACACACATATTACTCTAAACGAAGCATTTAAATTTTTCAGCTACGGATGCCTAAATAAAATTACGTGCCGACATTTTACAGTTGGAGTCCACGTTATGCAAATGGTAACGCAAGTAATTCTGATGACCAGTATAATTACTGAGGCACCTCAGTAATTACCCTGATGAATATACTTATGCTTAACATGAGCACACTGCCGTGCTACAACCAACTCCAAAGGCCAGATTAAATTAATGTGTTAACCCATCCGTTCAAAATCCTCTCATCTTGAAGGGAGAGATGCACACAGGACCCGCCCCTCAACAGCGAACACCGAATACTGTTAAAGCGATCAGAACTGAGAAGTGCCATTCCCTCCACGAGACGTCACTCATCTCTCCGTCCTACCAAAACATCTTCCCGCAGCCACATGGGATTTCATACCTCGTCTCTTTGTTAAGAAGGCTAGACTACAGAGGCAGGACCATTTAAAGCCTCAGTGTGCCACCAGGGAAGCTCAATGAGTGAATCAGGATAGCGTGCTGGCAACAATTCATTTGTGTTTGATGGTGAGAAAGATTGATTAATAAAATAATGATATCAAGCGATATCCAAAGGCATAATCGAGGGATTTTTATTATCATGATTATCTTAGCATTTCAAGATCATACGATCATTTCTAACTCATGACGAATTTTGGGTATAATAGCATAACTTAAATTCAAGGTGTTTTTACTAGGTACACTTCACACTTTCGTAGGTATTCTGGAGGTAAAAAAATTACGATAAATACTAAAAGTACCATTATAAGACTGATCTGTGTTAATAAAATAAATAAAAAAAGACGCAAACATACAATAGTAAAGAGGAAACCTGAAACATTGAACTTTATTAGAATTTATATTGACCCACCTGAACACAGAGAATATGGCAGCCCGTATGATACATGTTAATCAAGTTAGTTATCAGCGTTGGAAACAAAAAAAATGCTATTTGTTCCGCTTCAGTATCAGCGCTTATCAGTATCAGTATGGCTAGATATCTAAAAAATTACCGGTGATTGCTATTGGTCGCTAAAAAAAA
>NC_061094.1:31959275-31989275 GCF_015104395.2 Macrobrachium nipponense
ACTGTCATAAATAAGCCTCGTGATACAAATTAGCATTTGCCTTTCATTTACGACCTGAATTCTACTGTATTATGCAAAGCAGGGTGTAAATGAACTTATATCTCTCTTGATAACATATTTAATTAAAGCAACTGTCTACATATGTATCAAAACCAAAAGACAGGTTCGAATCCTGATCGGCAGATGCGCCTATCACAATTAATTCCCTCGGGGTGTAAGTTATTCCCAAATAAAAGTGAATTCGATACTAATTGCTATTTTTTCATAAAAATTTGTGGAAATAAAAAAAATCACGTGTACAAGTGGCAAAAGAAACATATATATATATATATATATATATATATATATATATATATATATATATATATATATATATATATATATCATATATATATATATATATATATATATATATATATATATATATATATATGCAACAAATCACTGTAGACGTGTGATGATCATTATATGCATATATGCATATATGGCTGTATGCATATATAATATATATATATATATATATATATATATATATAACTATATAATATATATATATATATATAATATATATGCATATATATATATATATATGCATATATATATATATATATATATATATATATATGAATAACTTGATCATGAAATATATAAAACGTGATGCTACGTATATATATGGTAATGCCGCGTAGGAAAACATTGAAAACACGAGAACTGCCGAGATCTTCGGTCTTAACGACCCTTTACTTAAGGCAAGTCATATATATATATATATATATATATATATATATATATATATATATATAATAGGTACTTATATTGGTTATTAATCCTTCAGTAACAGGTCTGAAGATGCTGATGCTGTGGATGACCAAGACGGAAACACCCAGACGGTTTTCCCATGACACGAATAAGACTGGCGTCATATGTTTTTGATCATGAGAAATGGTCACTTACCTTCAATCAGTTGTTATGCGAGATGACTTGCGATTCGGGAATGTGTTCGAAAACAAATAAAGTCGTAAAAGTTTCGTATATTGAATAGGAGAGAATTCAGTTTCCTTACCAACTGGCTTCTCTTAAATTCTTCAATGTGATGAAACGGATAAAGTGTAGCCATTTTGTTTTCAAGGTGATGAACAAATAAGAAACACTTTTTTATCAGTGTTTTGAGCACCAGCATAACTGTTTGCTTCTTTTTCTATCCTTCAATGAAAAGAAGAATAACAGATAATAAGTATGAATCGACAAAAATCTTTAAAGCTTCAGTATCTATAAAAGCTCTTTGCTGTCTCAACATTTCACTCTGACAGGAAAGTCTTCAGGCGTAAGCGCCTTAATGGTGGTATAAACACATCTGCAGGCATAGTGAAAATGATAACGTCATGGACTCAAAACGACGTCTTTGATCGTGAAAACTCGTTGACTGATTGCTTTATTACGAAACTGGCGGCTCAACTGCAAATGGTATCGACGCCAACCAATAGACAGCTTGGCCAAAATCCATAATTGATACCTGATACCAGTTGATATTGATACACACTTCCTAAATTACGTCCGCATGATTCGCACATTCATGCGTAAAATCAAACAAGATCCCAAGACAATTTCACAATAAATGCACCATAAAACGCTCCGATTAAGTCGTGCTATCTGCTAATGAAGGTTAATCCCTCCCTCCTCCCTCCCTCCCTCCCTCCATCCCCCGACAAGGAACTGTAATGTGGTTTTCAAGCATCATGACAGAGACTCATAAGATATGCATTCCCACGGTAGCCCTTCACCGCAGTAATGTCTATTCTTATCTCAAGTAATTGTGTATCCTTCACATGAGACCTCAGTTCGATATAACGCCAAAGGTGATTCTGGCCATACGATGATGTAGAATTTACATACAAATATAATTAGCACAACGGTTGAGTTCTGGATTACTGAACTTACTGAGACTGATTACAGTAAATGTATGTATGTACAGTTATATGTACATACATATATTCATATACGGTCAAAATGGTCTATTCATATACTCCTAAATCACAAAGACCAGACTCCCTCTTCAGAGAGAGAGAGAGAGAGAGAGAGAGAGAGAGAGAGAGAGAGAGAGAGAGAGAGAGAGATGAAACATTTTGTAACCCACGATAAATGAACAGTGTCAAATCTATCTTTATGCTAACCAAGAGTCGTAACATCTGAAGGTCAACGAAGCAGAGTCACATAGACCACTGTTGTTACTGCAAATGAAAGACCTTATCAAAATTAAGTCAAACACTTGGAAATATCGACGACACCTTGTGGCAAAAAAAAAATGAAAACTTTCGTATAGATACTAAATCATGCCTTAACTATGAAAAAGTCTACGTGAATCTGCTGACCATGTTCTCATTAACATTTATCAGAGACAATCGTAACTATTCAAATAAAACCAAACTCTGTGGTATAAGTTCGTCTGTGGTAATAATACTAAAAATTTTCAAGAAAACATTATAAAACTAATAATACAAATCAAGTTGCCATAGAAGAGAGAGAGAGAGAGAGAGAGAGAGAGAGAGAGAGAGAGAGAGAGAGAGAGAGAGAGAGAGAGTAAAATGTATGGAAAGAAAACTAACATCTGAAGCCGATTACTTCAGAGTCTTATCAAATACACGTGTCATTTCTATTTATGTTTCAAATCAGTGTATCATCTCCGCCACTGGCAGGTAAGTGCAAGCAAGGTCAGGTGGCGTCATCTATTTTAAGGCCTCAGAGATCATGCGCAGGCATTCAGTCCCTCCTACTGTTTCCCAACAGTAATGTTGCATGCCGTAACCCGGCGTTGAAACGGTTGCAGAAGAGCAATCGACGCGATCATGCATTAGATGGATGTCACGCGAGTTTTAATCTCATTTCGATCAAAACAAGAGACCAAGATGTACACTGATTAATTAAACAGAACCAATAAACAAACGAACTATGTTCATTAGCACATTCAGTGAGGTATGATCGTGCTTTCTATTTAATCCTACAGCTTCACAAAAACTAATATTACACCAATATTAAGGTTACTAAATCAGGAAACTTCAAGAAATAAAATTGCTCAGAATGCAATTATTTAAGAAGACGTAAAAAAGAAAAATAGCGAAGATCCACTAATGCAAATGAATCTATCTCAATCTAATGATCTCTCCATTGGGCCACAACACAGCCACGCAAACTTCATTGACGTCCGTCATCAGCTTTTGTGGTAATTGTTTTGTGGACAGGCAGACGCAAAGAGAATCCTTAACCTATAACCAGAAATAATGAAAAAGGAAGTACATTATAGTCTTAATGAAATGCCCTAAGGTACACTTCTCTTTTTATTGGGATGAGTATGACAAGCAAATACCTTGACCTCGTAAAAGCTGAGTCACTGATCATGTTAGAGGTCGATCGACAAGGGTTCCAAAAAATTTTCGAACATGACTCGAAAGACTGCGATTCAAAGGTTACAAAAATCCGTTATTATACTTGATAACGTCACAAAAATACGTTTAAAAGCAAGATAACGGCTCTAATAGATGAAACGAAAAGAATGCTCTCTTTCGGAATAAAATGTCACAATCTTCATATGGCATTACATTAATGACTAAAATTGAAACCGCTAAGGAAATGATATGCAAGATCAAGATTGCAAGTGGAAATAAAATAAGAGAGAGAGAGAGAGAGGAGAGAGAGAGAGAGAGAGAGAGAGAGAGAGAGGAGGTCAAAAAGTAGATCTTGTGCAACTAGTATTGAAAAATAATTACAATACAAAACTGATCATGTTTTCTATTGTATACATAATTTTAACAATTCAAATTACCAAGTTGTGGAAGTTTTCAACTTTTCTATATACAACTAAACATTGTGGAACTATCAAACTGACAATGTCACGCCATTTTATCGGATGATCAGTCACAAGGATCGCGCATTAACCAAGGCATGTAGTAATGTCAGGTTGTTATACGCACACACACACTCAAACACACACACGACCACACACACACAGACAAACACATGTATACATACACACACGCACACACACATATATATATGTATATATATGTGTATGTATCATATATATATATATATATATGTATATACATATATATATATATATATATATATATATAGTATATATTACTATATATTACTATATCGTATATATAATATCTATATATATATATATATATATATATATATATATATATATATATATATAGTCTTGTTGTTCCAAGTGAGGCTGGAACACTGCTTTGTTATTTTATTCGCATAACATCTTTTGTCCACTTTGCCTTTAACCTTCATCCTATTTTATTTACATAAATCATATCACTTTCACGCTGTCTCTATTTACATTTCATTGTACATTCCATACAATTCCCTTGGAAGTCGTTGACCTCTCATATAACGTAAACAGACCATTGCGACACTGCGTAAGTAATTGATAAATAACGATTATTTGCGCTTATGGGGTCCATTGTCAACAAGCCTCTGTGTCGACATCACGCGGATAAATGGCGGCTGAGTCCCAGCGAAGAGAAAGTTAAGTCTAACCCCAGAGGAACAATGCTGATTACCACCAACAATGCTTACCTGATGTCGTGTAATAACCCTCTTTGGACGTATAGCTATCACAGCGTTCCTTAATTCACTTCTCATTGTTTCGTTTTTGGTGTCAGTGATAGTAGCAGTGCTTGTTACAGCGGTAGGAGGTTGCTGCTGTTCTTTGGAAAGCATAACAACTCAAAATCATACACAGTCTCTTTATACCTACAATCCTGACCACTTATACTTCCCAAAGACATCCTTTGGCCAAAACGAAAACCTCCCAACACATACGCTCACGCCTACATTATAGAAGAAAATCCACGGAGGTGTTCGTATAATGTACATGTTCTTACTTACGCAAGCTTCTACTTTAACTTACACGTAGTAACAAAGGTGGTATTTGAGGTATCCGGTGAGGTTGCGGGATGTCCGGCAAAATCTTAGTCCCCCTGAAAGTCCCTAATCCTTCTTCGAGTGCAAAGGTTATTAAACGGGTTGAGTAGCGATCATCCATGCGCAACTGTATAAAAACACACACACACACGACTCTAAAATGACATTCCATAGAATAGAGGCATTTGACCTTAACACTTCATGAAGTTCTTCTCTCTCTCTCTCTCTCTCTCTCTCTCTCTCTCTCTCTCTCTCTCTCTCTCTCTCTCTCTCTCATTCTTTCCCCTTATTCTCGTAATCCTGCCGGAAGCACTTAAAATAATGGTGTCCCCGCCACTGCAAGAAATCTTACCCACTTCCTTCGTGTCTACTGAATGTGACAAAAGGGAGGATCTCAGATTTTTCAGTTTTTGTTCAGTTGTGACAGATACGATTTTCCACATTCAGGGGGAAAACGCCAGTCAAAATCTAACATTTTTTCACTATAAGTAAAGAGGTTGTTGATTACGGTGATTTTTTGAAATGGGGGAAATTTTCCACGTAACACCAAGTTTAGTTATCGACTTGTTTGCACTGAGAAAGAGAAAGAGAGAAAAAATGAGATAAATTCTGAAAATATACCTATTTGTGAATAAGTTTTACTCTCATTAAATGATCGAGTTCCAAGTATGACAGGCCTCAGCTAAATGGTAGCGACGTCATTCACACTGTCCCTATTATAATAATACTACTACGAACAATTACTCGTGATACAATCAGTCATTACTGAAATGTAACACCTTTTTCAGGTCACACAGCGATGATAAAAATTTTGTGCTTCCCAATTTACGCCAAGTTGTGCAAAGCAGAGAGACGAAAAGCATACAGATAAAAACACCTTTCTTGAAAACAAAGGGGAGAAATTGTCTGAATACGTTCATCAAACATGCTTTCTGTCAAGGTATATTAAGCGTCCCATACCATGCGCAGTTCAGTACATAAGAAGTTCATACTTAAGTCAGGACTAACAGGATAACCATGGCAGTGACTATTGTCCTTATTTTCTCTGAAGCCATCCTCTAATAGCAGAAATCAATATATCTGCAGATGTATAACATGGAGATAATGATACATTGTTATTACTGATAACCAGTTTTGCCTTTAGTTTTCTAAGACATCTTCAAGAGGAACTATGCCCAGCGTTTCGTTATCTCTGTGATACATCTGTATGTATACATCACGTGTTATGGTCATTTTACACAAACACACACATATATACATATATATGCGTATACATATGAATATATATAATATATATGTATATATATACACTTATCTATATATACATGTATGTATACGTATAGATAAACAGATATAGATAGATAAAAAGAGGGCATGGTCTTGATCGGTTTCGTCTATTTGGTCTCAAAAGAACTGGCATGTACACAGCAGAAGAAATTTACATTAGGTGGCAAAAAAGAAAATATAGTTCAGAAATCAGTCTACAAAAGCAATGCTTTTAAAAGCATCACGTGCAAGCAGCCAAGAATATATTAATGATAATTTATAAAAATGTCATCAGGACTGCAGGCATGAAATTCAAATTTTCTGATACTGTATTATGTTATGCACCGAGAAGGGTAAAGTATAGTAATAACCATTAAATATAATGCCCATGTGCTTTAAAATTTTAATGTTAATGTGGCATTGACAACAAAATTGTAATGAAAAGAACTCTCTTGATAATACCAAATGGTGTGTTGTCATATCCCAAGTGATTATTGAATGTAGTACTCACACATCACTGTAAAACAAAATCGATCCGCATGAACAATATAAGGATACCGCACAATTTTTTTTCTTGTTAGAGACAATTATTAATTGGACATGCACTGAAAATCTGTGTATCTTATAGTATATATGTTAGAACGAAGTTGTGAGAATGTGAATATCATAATAATTATACATACCTTGCTCCATTTATTCAGAATGAGTATGTAAAATGTATTGATTTTAATTACTGTAGTTAAGCCTGGTCCAAATAGCAAGCAAACAATAATACTGCTTGTATCTATTAAAAAATTATCCAGGTCAAGAAAATTGCGAAAATAAGATGTGAATGGGTCACTCACTGTCAAAAAGGTCGAACCATGTACTGTTTTTTCATCCTACCATGCATAATGTAAATTTCAGCTATACATCAGCCCTTCTGAAATTTTACAAATAGATAAAAGCGTTCAAGACTATATCCTCTGTTTCATACACTTAGTTCCTCGTTGGACGAATGGTTTTCGCGTTCGGCTGCCAATCCGGTGGTCCGAAGTTCGATTCTCGGCTCTGCCAAGGCGGAATCAGAGGAATTTGTTTCAGGTGATAGAAATTCATTTCTCGATATAATGTGGTTCGGATCCCACAATAAGCTGTAGGTCCCGTTGCTAGGTGACCAATTGGTTCCTAGCCACGTAATAATATCTAATCCTTCGGGCAAGCCCTAGGAGAGCTGTTAATCAGCTCAGTGGTCTGGTTAAACTAAGATACACTTACTATCATACACCATAGCATTTTGTTTTTAAATCTAACATACACGCATACGTGAAATACACACACACACACACACACACACACACATATATATATATATATATATATATATATATATATATCTATATATATATATATGTATGTGTACACTGAACAGTCTTTCAGTAAGCAAAGATAACATTTCCCCAGGTTTCAATAGCGTTACACTTTAAGTAAGAAACCAGTATGAAAAACATCTCAGTACATCTCGGCGAGCTTGTTAAAACCCTCGCGTATCAAAATTAAGTCCGTACCTCATTACTGAAAGTCAGTGCGCCCTATGAGCTGATAAAAAATTAAAATTTAATTATTAGTTAATTAATCAACTTTCATAAAAAAATAACTAGTCTTTCGGAAATTAAAAACAAGCATCACGAGTTTCTGCCGGGTACATTAATGCAAAACTAAACTAAAAACAATGAAATTAATCTGCAGTGTTATTTTCACCGCATAATTTAGAAAGTGAACAGTCGGACGCCTTACTCCACAAGTTCACTTAATCGTCCTAATTTAATATAATAAAAAAAATAGTTACGGATAGCTATAACTACGGCATAAGATTGGACCTATCTGCCAAATGTTCTTGCAAGTTATAATATTTGTCTTTAAGAGCTAAACCTGTAATGTACCTCTCATCGAAGAAATGGTAGAGAGAGAGAGAGAGAGAGAGAGAGAGAGAGAGAGAGAGAGAGAGAGAGACTTCAACACCATAGCAACTGTCATTAAACTCTTACGTAATATAGTTTGCCGATCTCGTACAGCTATGCGCTGACGTAGTGCCACCGATTCCTTCATTTTCTTTCCGTTCAGTAACTGCAGTGTCCTTCGTTTGCTAAAGAAGTTATGAGAGGCGGATGGAGAGACAGATAGAGAGAGAGAAAAACGGATAAATAAAAGAACGCAAATAACGAATTCTGTGGTTTTACGTACTGGAACATTTCAAGACGAATCATTTTCTTTGTTTCTGCAGTTTACTGGGGACTAAAAGGCTTATAAAACGCTCGTATTACTGAATTGTAGTTGATCATATTAAGAGTTACTTTAAAAGCAAGTGAGATTACTGTTTTAAAAAAATATTGGTCATATTGCATATAGATATTTCCATTACTATCATGCTAGTGATACCTACACTTACAACCCACTTCCATTCGTTCAGTTAGAAAATGTTCAAGTAAACGCAAGTCACCATTAAAATTCTTGATAAACAACTGGAGTGCGACGTATAAACAATATCTCGTAGCATAGCGCCGAGTGAGCCAAGCGTCAGCTCCAAATCATGTACTGGAACGGCGTTCACGACAAGGACATCCCAGCATTTCTCCAAGAAGGATTTTGTAGAAAGGTACGGAGCCTACGTGTTATGGCGTTTGAAACGGGCCACACACTGACAGATCAGGGACAAAAATGATACATATACCAGATGAAAAAGGGCAGTATTTGATGACCCATGAAAAAGACTTGTAGAAATGAGAAATGATCAAGATAGGCAAGTGACGATGAAACTGGAAAACTTAAACTGCCGATGATATAATAGAGGCCCTTACTCATGTACGACGTTTTGAGATGTTGAAAAGGGGAACTTGGATCTGATAAACTGAGATGTTGACTTCATCTTCAGTATTATAAGGAAATTTATTTTGGTAATTTTAAAACTTCTTTCAATCAGTGTTACGGATACTCATTTGAAAAATTTGAGATATACAGATACACAAATTCACAGAAAAAGATACAGCCACTTCAAAAACTGTCATCAGCAAGTTACAAAGAGTTACAAGGATTAGGATGTCTCAAAGACTTGTTAGTCCGTCCGAGGAGACATCGTGTGCTCACTTATCTGTAGGAGCAGGTTTTACTGTTCATTCACAGTGTCCTCCTAATGATTTTGTCTAGTTTTCTTTTAAACTCTTCCGCAGTTGCTGTTTACAACTTCTGGTGGCAGTTTATTCCATGTGTCACATATCGTGTATGTGAAGAAGTTCCCACATTGGGATGTGTTGTATCTCTTCAGTTCTAGTTTCCATCCAGTATTTCAAAGTTCCTCCCTGGACGAGTGGTTTTCGCGCTCGGCTGCCAATCCGGTGGTCTGAAGTTCGAATCCCGGCTCGGCCAACGCGGAATCGCAGGAATTTATTTCTGGTGATAGAAATTCATTTCTCGAATAAGTGTGGTTCGACTTCCACAATAAGCTGTAGGTCCCGTTGCTAGGTGACCAATTGGTTCCTAGCGACGTAAAAATATCTAATCCTTCGGGCCAGCCCTAGGAGAGCTGTTAATCAGGTCAGTGGTGTGGTAAAACTAAGATATACTTATTTCTTGTGGAAATCAACTTGAACCCAACTTCATACACCAATTTCCATTGCCCGAGTTTCTCAAGGAAGGGAATTGCTAAGGTGAAAGGCAGTCACTGACATTATGTCCCTTAGCTACTGTCATTATCTTAGAGAATGGACAGCCATGCTTAAGTATCATGAATAAGACGAAAACGTCAACATGCTCCTTTCTGAATCACAGGTTATTAGTCAGGGGTCCGGAGGAAGGTTTTCTAGGGGTATTATTACTGATGTAACTGTACTTAGAGAGAGAGAGAGAGAGAGAGCATGGTAATTTTTAGAGTTATTAAACTTATTATTTAAAGATTTACCCCTCAAAATGGACAGTCATAAACATACCAGTATCATTTTACAGCCTAATTGCAAGACCAGTCCACGTGAGATGAAAAAAAAAATAAATAAAAAAATGAAAACATAAATTCTAAATCTAATAACAAAGGGAGGTAATTGACTGGGAAAGGTTGAGAAGCCCTGGTCCAAAAAATACTTTCTAGATAAGGATTTCGGAACTCCCCCCAACGAGGAATTCCATCTGCTCTCTCATCTGTAAAACTCTCCCACTGACGCACAGGAGTTTCCTGTTTTACGGGAAAACAAATCAGAATAACAATATGACGGGGAAGAAAATACTGTGGAAATGGGTGGGGTGGGGGGAGATCAATACCTATTCAGAAGGCGGTTGACTTACTAAAGATACAATCCTTGGGAATACTTTCTTGCACGAACGAATTTTAGTAGTTAGACTCGTAACAAGATTTTGTTGATTGTGGGAAAGTATTAAATATCATACTTCATAATTTTACATATTTTTGGAATACCAGACACGCGCGCTCGCACACATCGTGTGTGAAAGAAATCGAAATTTAATACAGCCTTTTAGATTAACATAAAAAAATAGATAATCAATGATATATATATTCATATATATACATATATACATACATCGTATATATACAATGTATGTGGGTGCTGAATATTTCAAATCTATTTATCACTACCGCGTCCCTGCAATACAACAAATCAGTGTAAAAACATTAATGTATTGTTAACTACTCCACCTTTCCCTTGGGTTGGCCATTAGTTCCTCCAGAAGTATGCTGGGAAGAGACTGCTAGCCCCATACCCTTTTCAGAATAGGTTCTGATAAATCACAATCGACTTACGACCAGGAGCATATTCGGTGTTTACCTCAAAAAGTTTTGCCAAAAGGTGATCAAAAACTTCTTGCTTGCTTTGCAATACTATTTTTTTTAATATTTACTCTGTATGTCAGTTTTCACACAATGGCTTTGATTGACTGATTGATTGAATATAGAATTTTGGCCAAAGGCCAAGCACTGGGACCTATGAGGTCATTCGGCACTGAAACGGAAACTGACAGTAAAAGGTTTGAAAGGTGTAACAGGAGGAAAACCTCAAAGCATTTGCACTATGAATCAATTGTTAGTGAGGGTGGAAAGTAAGACGGAAGAAAAGAGAATATGAGAGGAGGTTCAGTAAAAATAACGAAATGTATTTCAGCTAGGGGCCGAAGGCACGCTACAATTACCTTAAGTAATACCTACAGTGCACCACATGAGATGCATTGACGGCACTATCCCCCTACGGGATTCACTCAATGGCGAACTTATGACAGTAATGAGCGAAAACACACACTTGGCATGATTAATGTCTTTTAGTAATTATGTTAATAGTGTTACATTTTATAGTCTAGTTTGATGATAGTTACCCACTCTGAACAATGAATGACAACAGTACATTTACTCTGGAAAGTTACAGGAGCGATATGACTGCCAGCACACTGTAAATAGGAGAATACTGCTTAGAGCAAAACAAATACCATAAAATGCTAACAACACCACTATAACAATGAAAAAAGAAATTCACCTATACCGATACAAAATGTTAAGATTGCAATTCAAAGAAATAATCTCATAAATGGATCATGCTGGAAAATTGAGAAAACTATCTACGCAAAAATATGACAAATTAAGCCACAAGACGATTTGGACGACGTAAATATACGACTGAAAAGATTCAAGAAGATTAACGTTAAAACTATATGTAAAAAAAAATTGTAATCTCTCTCTCTCTCTCTCTCTCTCTCTCTCTCTCTCTCTCTCTCTCTCTCTCTCTCTCTCTCTCTCTCTCTCTCCTAATCTTAACAGAGAGTAGGTGCCCATCCAAAAAATAGTAAATCATTGGCGCCTTTAAGAGTACTGAAAAACAGTAGTTTTCTAATCAGTGCCTCAACTCATCAATGTACTCAAACAAAGTTCCCTTCGAGGAAGCTTCATTCAATTAATCCCCAATCAGGAAGTCCTCGTGTTCACTAATCCCGCAGCCGGATGTTTGTATGTCCCCGGACACAAAACTGATCCTAACAGGTAATTTAAGACTAAACCAACGCCTAATTCCAAACCGACTACACAAGAAATAGTTAGTTAGCTATTTTATTGACAATATATACAACTATTAGTACAAATTTGTCCAAAAATAAGACATTAAATGTGCACAGTAATCTCTTTTGTCCTTGCAAGTACATGGCCTACAAAGAAAAATACAACATCAAGTACAAATGAGATAACCATATAAGATTGTAAAAATACGAAAAAGGAACTTACTATAGAGAAAAGCGTAGTGACTTAATTATCATTTTTCTGGAAATCATTCATTCATAAACATCGAATTATCAGTATCAAGTCCTAACACACGTAATGTTTGAAAAAAGGGAAAGTTTATTTGAAAAAAAAAATCAAACAGATGACAAAGCCGCAATACACGGGGCCAAAACTTCCAATACCTTGAGTACGAAAGTAATACAAGTTTAGTATATTACAC
This sequence comes from Macrobrachium nipponense, assembly GCF_015104395.2. Taxonomy (NCBI): domain Eukaryota; kingdom Metazoa; phylum Arthropoda; class Malacostraca; order Decapoda; family Palaemonidae; genus Macrobrachium; species Macrobrachium nipponense. The sequence goes on from NC_061094.1 coordinate 31,971,944, forward strand.
AGTAATAAATGTAATAGAATAGGACAGAATATACAATTTGGGCCGAGGGCCAAGCGCTGGGGCCTCTGATGTCATTCAGCGTTAAAAGGAGAATTGAGAGTAAAAGGTTACAAAGGTGTAACAGGAGGAAAACCTCGCAGTTGCACTAAAAAGCAATTGTTAGAAGACGGTGGGAAGTAAGACTGATGATAGCCTATGAATGGTTCAATAGAGGTACAGTAAAATGGAATGAAAGGGGTCGCAGGTAGGGGCCGAAGTAATGCCTACAGTGCACCGCGCGCGATGTGCACTGACGGCACTAACTTCTACGGGTGCACCAAAGGCAATGGACAAATTACAAATTTACTTTTCAAAAAACCACTAGCCGAACGCAGGTAACGAGACTATGGATATCCGAAGAACTAATTCGTTGCTTATTAAAAGGAGCACCTTTAGTGAAAGCCACACTCACTGGGAACGGCTGCTATCTCGATCCGTGAAGTGTATCGACCGTATGGAAGGCGATCAGGGCTTGGCGAAAAAAATTGACTTTCCTTTGTCACGCTTCCACCGGATTTCTTGAATAATAAATCAACAGATGTAGGCACTGGAAGCGCCAATATGTAACGCTGAACTTACCTTTCGACGACCTATATATATATATATATATATATATATATATATATATATATATATATATATATATATATATATATATATATATATATGTGTGTGTGTGTGTGTGTGTGTGTGTGTATATATATACATATATATATACGTATATATATATATATATATATATGTATTATATATATATATATATATATATTATATATATATATATTTGTCGCCTATGCACGCGTGACTTTTTCATATTCCGAAATTCTTGGGCACAAACAAATATTGTAATTTGGGACAGACAGCCGGGTAGTCAAACTCACTGTTTATCCTATTTCTCAAACCCGCATACGGTTCGAAGACCCTCCTGGCCAGTGCAGAAGCACTTATTATATTATTGTAATTCCCTTTGGGCGTCATTCTCAATGAATGGTAAACTCGATATCAAACTATATTTTGTGACTCAAACAAATTTGCATATATATTATATATATATATATATATATATATATATATATATATATATATATATATATTATATATATATATATGTTTTTTTTTTTTTTTTTTAATAACTTGATCACGAAATATATAAAGGTGATGCCAAGGGGGAAAATGAAAACACGATAACTGACAAGATCTTTTGGTCTTTAACGACTTAACGACCCTTTACTTAGGGCAAGTCTTGCCTGAAGTAAAGGGTCGTTAAGACGGAAAGGTCTCGGCAGGTCTTGTGTTTTCTTTTTCCTCCATGGCATCACCTTTATATATATATATATATATATATATATATATATATATATATATATATATATATATATATGCTTATGATAAATAATATTGCAAAGACCAGGAATAACATCTTAAGCTAAGATTTCCAAGTAGCCGCCCAATTATTGAGACACTATATATATATATATATATATATATATATATATATATATATATATATATATATATATATATACACACACATATATCTTACAATTCCGCAATGGTCCGGTAGGTGAAGTATATAAGAGATCCTCACGTGAAAATGAAAGAAGGAGGTACCAAGACTTTCAACTTTTATTCCGAAGTCATCTTCAGTGTACTGAAGATGACTTTGGAATAAAAGTTGAAAGTCTTGGTACCTCCTTCTTTCATTTTCACGTGAGGATTATATATATATATATATATATATATATATATATATATATATATATATATATATATACACACACCACATATATATATATACACACATATATATACACACACAAAATGGGTGGGCACGCATGGCTGATATAATGAAATCAAAGAAACACGCGAAGTTTAAATAAAAAGCACCTGACCAGTCTCGTACTATTTAGACATCTGCAAGAGAAGTGGCACACCAGTGAAATTTTAAATTAATTATACGGGGGAGGGTGGGTGGCGGACTCACAACAAAAAAAAGAACGCACAATCGGTTAATAACAATTGGCAGCAAGGAAGAGAAAGACGAGTAATCCAACTTTATAACATCCAACTTTACAACAAGAGGGGAGTTGCAAATCTTATCGTTTATGGTATTTCTTGAATAAGAAAAGACGGGTCAGCATTCATTACTCACATTTCATTTTCAGTGCGATATGTTGCGCGCGCACACACACGCACACACACACACACACACACACACATATATATATATATATATATATATATATATATATATATATATATATATATATTATATATACACAAAACTCATATCACAAAGATAATAGCGACTGGAGGAATGGAGGCTAGTCGCAGAGATGTTTATTCAACTTTATCTGCAACTTGTTTAAGTATGCAGTCGTTGTTTTTATTCTCTTATCAAACTTATACATGATGTTCCTTATGATAATGCATTCAATACAAATGTTTAGAGATCTTATATTTACCTTCTAATATTATATTGGAGAAGCTGAAGTGATATAGGCTGCAAACATTTACCATCAGCTCAAAAAAAAAAAAAGGCTACTTGTCTAATTTAGAGGCACACACTAAAGGCTCAGATGGAAAGTAAAACACTTTGTAATCTCTCGCTCATACAGTAAAATGGTTGATATCTATAATGCAGCAATCAATTTTTAAAAATAAATTGAATGACATGCGCGGTACCATCTCTCTCTCATGCTGTCAATCAGCATCTATCAGGTCTCCTTTCAACGAAGCGTTTCGGGGATCAGACCAAGATATACTCTCTCTCTCTCTCTCTCTCTCTCTCTCTCTCAGGTATCACACCTACACAGCAGGCATCTATAGCCCGTTCCGATAACAATAACTAAGTTTGTTTGTTTGTTTGTATGGCGTTTTTATGTTGCATGGAACCAGTCGTTATTCAACAACGAGACCAACGGCTTTACATGACTTCCGAACCACGCCGAGAGTGAACTTCTATCACCAGAAATACTACACATCTCTGACCCCTCAATGGAATGCCCGAGAATCGAACTCGCGGCCACCGAGGTGGCATGCCAAAACCATACCGATCACGCCACTGAGGTGATAACAATAACTATGTGTGTCTAATGAGGGAACAGTTCAACAGTACCTAACATACACGCATATGATGTTAGCGTGAAAAAAAAGCGTAGCGATTTCCTTCGACGCGGTTGCTTAAGTCAGATTAGCGCAATATTTCATGTGAAGCCCCTGGTTTTCTGGCCCCTCATTACCGGGAACGACGATTTCCTCATCAGTCCCTTAGGGAAGGAATGGCTGAATGTTTCGTTGAGACTCCCGATCTTCTGCAGGTATTCCGACTAAACGGCATTTCGTGAGGCTAACTGAATGACCTTGTCGTTCTTTTTGTGAATCTCGTTAGTGAAATAGCGTTCTCTCTTATAAGTAGCTCGATAATGTCACCCGTTTACATGCTTGATTATCATTACAGTTCGACAGGGTTTCCTTTTGCTTAAAGGTGTTGTGCATTAATTCACAGTTTCTTTTTGATAAGTGAGATCTCTTCTTTCTGTATTTCCCTTTACCTTCTCTTCTTCCTGATGGACACCATATTCTTGGGAAGCTTCAACTGCAACTCAATGAATAATAATAATTGGGAAAAACTCTCTATCGCGAGAGTATATTTATGATCTAAGAGGTCCACAATAATAAAAAAAAATGTTGAGAGTACGTGTATAATTAAAAAAAAAAAACCTTTACAAAGCTTTCGAACCTTCCCTGGGTTCATTTTTTTTTATTATTGTGGACCTCTTAGAACAAAATAATAATAATAATAATATATAATAATAATAAGCAAAATTAACCATACAGGAAATTAACATTTAAGGCTAATTTTTTCTTCATGATATGCACATTCCGTTGACACTCAAGCCTCTTCGGGACCAACTGCTATTTGCGTCACTGCAACTTGCACCGTTACAATCCAAACATTATCTTTATATTGCAGTACAGCATTTAATCATCTCAGACATAATGCATTCGCCTGAGTTTACTACAGAAACTGGCGTAATGCGAACTCGGACAGTGCCGATTTCTAATGCATCCTTCAGGTATTTCCTTTATCAAAACTATTACCGCCAATTAACCAAGAGCCTAATTTTTTCAGCTTGAGAGTAGAACAATTTACCTAATTACGCTTGAGTCATTCCCATGGTTATTCCCTGCCTTTCCACTCTCCTTCCTCACTGGGGTTCTTTCTCATGGTGAGAGGGAATGTCACCTTCATGAATGCTGAGGCTTTTCTGTTTTATTGAGGTCTACTCATTTACGGGCTGCTCTAGGAGCAAGAGTCCGTGCCGGCATAAGGCCAACTAAATCTAAAACAACAAATTCCCCGTATGAACGATTACACATTTTAAATGCTAATCAAATATCGCTCATCTGTTGTAATCCATTCCCTCCGAATAATAACAATAATACTGTTTATTATTATTACTGTGATGAACATTACCGCTGCATCCCAGGAATCTCCTGATAAAAGGAATCCGTGTTGTAATTTTATCCTTCCTTGATGATAAAGATATGAATACAGGACAGTTACAGTTACTCGCAGACCGAAGTGACAGGCAGAAAATATTAAGAAGACTGAGAAAATTACTAAAAATTAGGTGATGAAAATTTTTCACTAACATATCAGTAAAAAACAAATAATAATAATAATAATAATAATAATAATAATAATAATAATAATAATAATAATAATAATAATAATAATAATAATAATTAGAAAGGAGAAAGAGTGCATGGGAAGAAGGACTAATAAAAGTAGACGAAGACCCAGAAATATCAGAGACAGGAGAAAGACAGAAGAACAGAGGACTGGCACAACAAGCCAATGCACGGACAATACATGAGACAGACTAAAGAACTAGCCAGCGATGACAATTGGCAATGGCTACAGAGGGGAGAGCTAAAGAAGGAAACTGAAGGAATGATAACAGCGGCACAAGATCAGGCCCTAAGAACCAGATATGTTCAAAGTACGATAGACGGAAATAACATCTCTCCCATATGTAGGAAGTGCAATACGAAAAATGAAACCATAAACCACATAGCAAGTGAATGCCCGGCACTTGCACAGAACCAGTACAAAAAGAGGCATGATTCAGTGGCAAAAGCCCTCCACTGGAGCCTGTGCAAGAAACATCAGCTACCTTGCAGTAATAAGTGGTACGAGCACCAACCTGAGGGAGTGATAGAAAACGATCAGGCAAAGATCCTCTGGGACTATGGTATCAGAACGGATAGGGTGATACGTGCAAATAGACCAGACGTGACGTTGATTGACAAAGTCAAGAAGAAAGTATCACTCATTGATGTCGCAATACCATGGGACACCAGAGTTGAAGAGAAAGAGAGGGAAAAAATGGATAAGTATCAAGATCTGAAAATAGAAATAAGAAGGATATGGGATATGCCAGTGGAAATCGTACCCATAATCATAGGAGCACTAGGCACGATCCCAAGATCCCTGAAAAGGAATCTAGAAAAACTAGAGGCTGAAGTAGCTCCAGGTCTCATGCAGAAGAGTGTGATCCTAGAAACGGCACACATAGTAAGAAAAGTGATGGACTCCTAAGGAGCAGGATGCAACCGGAACCCCACACTATTAATACCACCCAGTCGAATTGGAGGACTGTGATAGAGCAAAAAAAAAAAAAAATTAGAAAGGAGAAACTCTTGCATCATTGTTTCAATAAAAATGATGGCGGCCTCAACGCTGTTTGATTGTAATTAAATTTCTCTATTATCTTAATATTCCCTTCATATGCGATAGAAAGGCCATTTAATGTTCTATATTCAATTCATCAAAGGAAGCATACTGACACTATCCGGAACTCCTTCATTTCACAAATATGAATATAGGTACTTTTAAGCATAAACACGTCATTATATATGTATTATTTGTAAAGATGAACGTATTTCTATTCCCTTTAGTAAAATTTAGGACAACTATTATGTGACCTTTTCCCCACAAAGAAAGGAATTATTCGAAAAATAAAGAAGCCTTATACTAAATTAAATTGCGTCAATGAAGACATAATAATAATAACAATAATAGTATTGAAAAATATCTAGGAGATCCTATTTGGAAACCGTGTCGAAATAACTACGCTAAACCAGTTATGAAACTGGCTCCTCAGAATACTACCACGAAACTATTACTGACAATAATAATAATAATAACAAATCATAATAAAGATCGAACATTTTGTAAGGAAGGCCTCTACGCTTAATGCGACCGCTGGCATCTTTCCCACGCGTATCCTTTTATCTGAGCTATCCTCTCCTCTCCTCTCCCGCACGTTCAGTGGCACACTTCTTTTTGTTGAGGGAATTAGGCGCGATGGCAGCGGGTTCCTCAAGGTGTTGTTATGAAAAGAGGAACTTCCTGAACCTCTGGAACAATTATAGTTTTCGTCTCCTTTGTGTAGTAATGCAATTACGTACAGTCAGTCAGGATGTAGGTAATCGTTCTTGACCTCCCGGTGAACATGAATGAAGTTAAATTACCTTGAATCATTCTTTACAATTCGGGTTTTTTCGCAATAAGTCAACAGTAAACTGCAATAAAATAATGAATGTTGACTCTTGTAGAATAAAAATATTTTTCATTACTGATAAAGCCATATAAAGATAACCGCAAAAACTAAGCTCTAAAGAACCGTTCAAAAGTGCGTGATCCTCATCATGAACACAGCGAACAGGATGGTCACAATTAAGACATTTTTATGAGACATCCGTAGACATAAACTGGATGCATCATGCTACGAGTCACCGTTATAATAACTGATGCTCTGGGATACGCCGAGATAACCTCGCATTCAGAGAGAGAGAGAGAGAGAGAGAGAGAGAGAGAGAGAGAGAGAGAGAGAGAGAAAATTTGATTAATGTCTGATTGAATTAAGATTACGTCGGCGAAATTCTCCTTGTTTTTTAATATGATGGTATATAGTTACATGAAGAATTGACGGCTCAAGTATGCTGTATTTTTAACTTATTTTTTTTAATTTCCCAGCCAAGACAGCTGTACAAAAAAGTCGTCTGGTAGCTATATGTATGATTCACAGCTTCAATCAACAGGGGAACGGTGGGTGTAACGAATCTTGTCCTAAGCGTTGACAACCCACCGGGTGTTCGAATCCAGGATGTCTCGTTAATGATTACAGAGAGAGAGAGAGAGAGAGAGAGAGAGAGAGAGAGAGAGAGAGAGAGAGAGAGAGCAGGAATGAGGTCTCGGGACGCACACAGGCAAATTCTTATTATGATATTGAAGAAGGGCAGACGACGGAAAGCCGCAAAGCTGAGAGCTTGAAACAAAATACCATGCAGACGACCAACCACTGAAATGCAGAAACCCAAAAGCCTAAAAAAATTATGAAAAATAAACTCTGAGAAAGAATATATGTATCTCCAACCAATTTACAGTAGAAGGCCAACGGCACCTAAAACATAATATATGGAGCAAAACAACCAAATGAAAAGAAAAAGCGTCTATACATAAGACAGGTCTCACTTTGGCATGTCGGTTATTGCATTTCACTTTTAGAAGTAATCCGAAACTGAGGAGCCTATTTTTTGTCCCCTTCTTTCAGAGGATTCCTTGTGGTCTGCCCTAAATACCACACACGAACACACACACACGAAACCGCCCCAAAGGGAAGGGGGTATCGTGCCAAATTACACCATACAAGAAATGAGGCAACTTTAAGGTGATGGTAATTTGCGGAGATAATAACGCAAAGGTTTTCAAAAAGGTAGTAAGAGCGAAAAGGTTTCTGACAGAGAATGCATTTATACAAGAGCATATGCAACAGATACCATAACAAATATTGCATATATGTGCATAAAACTACACTATGCACGCTTCAACTAGCAATTCCATACAAACACTACTTAGTGAAATCTAATGCAAGCTTCAAAATGACAGAGCGGTAAATTTGCTCCTTTTCAAGACCAACTAAAATGGCCATAAAGCATCCAATCTCTAACAATGCGTGACCCTACCTCCAGCTTCCTTGAGATGCGTGGTGCAAAATTTTCCCTAACTTAGTGTTAATTAAAACGTGCTAAATCTACAGCCAAATAGAGCTTTGTTTCGCCAGCAAAAATTAAAATAAATACCTGTATTTTATTAGAAATGATTCTCTGTACTGTTTAACATGCACATTATTTATTTTTTTACATATTCATTCTAATAAATAAATCGTAAATATCCTTCCTGGATCATTAACTGAACGCAAAGCACCTTCTATAGACCTTTTTAGGCTCTTCCATGGACCTTCCCTACCCCGCCAAACAACAATAAAGTATTTTATAGGCTTACTCTCCGAGTAAGCGAAAACCGTGGTGTCCGAAGGAACGAGGGGGCAATGCTACATTAAAATTAATTTTATAGGCTTACTCCCCCAGTAAACGAAAAACGTGGTCTTATGAAAAGAGCGGGCAACGCTCCATTAAAAATAAAGAACTCTGTGATGAAGGATTGACTGTACTGCAACAAAACAAGTAACAGTAATCTGAGGAAAGAATGACAGTAATACAAAGGCAAGAAATTTTCAAGTCAAGTAAAAACAATAGTGGCATGACTAACATATTAAAAGAGAGAGAGAGAGAGAGAGAGAGAGAGTTGCATGTAAGTGGCCGACTGAAATCCATCTGGCTTTGGGACAAGTGACTAAAATGGAGAGACCCCGGTCATCCCTGATGTGAATTTTCTTGTGACGGCTTAGGCTTAATAATGAGAGAGAGAGAGAGAGAGAGAGAGAGAGTGCTAAGGTGGAATACGGCAGTAATTACTACCCTCTTAGAAGTTTCTCCCGATTCGTAGACGATAGATGAACGCTGTCTTTGGTGTTGGACCTCACTTTATATATATATATATATATATATATATATATATATATATATATATATATATATATATATATATATATATATATATATATATATATATATATATATATATATATATATATATATATATATATATATATATATATATATATATATATATATATATATATATATATATATATATATCAAACTTCTGTTGCTTTTGTTTCCATATGTCAAACCTATGGTAATCGGATGCGTCCCCTCTCCCACCGAATATTGCATAAAGCATTAAATTATACATCAATAAACTCTCTCTCTCTCTCTCTCTCTCTCTCTCTCTCCTCCTCTCTCTCTATATATATATATATATATATATATATATATATATATATATCTATATATATATATATATATTATATAAATATATGCAGTAGTTTTGTTTATAAATGTATGATGTAACGGTACATGCGTAAACCACAGTGTGTAATTAATTACTGTATACAAAGTTTCATAAAAAAAAAGATAAAAAGTTAATATTTTTAAAACACGAACAGGCCACATCAAAGTATTCCATATGCGCATCAGACCGTCATCTGCGATTCGGGATGCTAATGACTCATTATGTAATTATCCCAAGATTTCTAAGGTGTGTGTGTGTGTGTGTGTTTAAATGTGTATGTGTGTGTGTCTGAGAGAGAGAGAGAGAGAGAGAGAGAGAGAGAGAGAGAGAGAGAGAGAGGGGAACTGGATTGACGCTATAAACGTAATTGGTTCATTCATCAATCGACTACATGACATTCATTACACGACCCCATCAGTCGTGAGAATGGCTCCCTTATGCACATCCCGAGACGAAACCGCTCCCTTTCGGAAGTCTGACTTGTGGTGGCGAACAGATCATTCTGTAATTGAAACTCACTTTTATTTACCACTCAAGCGCGCGTGTCAAGCGCGCGGTTTCCTGTGCGTGGTCACGATAAGGGCGAAAGTAAATATAAATCCTATTGAGGTATAAATGATGTGAGGATTATTCCAGCAGCGAATAAACGCAAAATGCAACGAAGACGATCTGAATGCTGTGCCTTACTACCTTTGTCATGTGGAATATATGATCATTACTTTTTAGTCAATAAAACTGATTCAAGACTGCTATCAGGAGCAGAGGGATAAAATAAAGGATGAATTTTGTTTACTGCGAATATTTTCGAAGGACGCCTTATTTTTCTCTTTCCAGTGTTCTTTTCAGGATTCCATCTTAATTTTTCGTAAAACGTTACGTTTAAAGAAATATTGATTCATTATTATTATTATTATTATTATTATTATTATTATTATTATTATTATTATTATTATTATTATTATTATTATTATTATTATTATTAGTTTCCTTGAAAGAATGGCATTATGTTTTGCCGTTGAGCTTTATATTTCGCCGTCTCAACTTGGTGTATAGTAAAATATTATTATTATTATTATTATTATTATTATTATTATTATTATTATTATTATTATTGTATGCTGGAAACAACCTTTCTTTCAAACAAGTTTTTGTTTTATAAAAATAATGGCAGAATTCACAGAATTGATTTTATACAATATTCTTTCAATTCTCCTTATGATTTGTCTTTCTGGCACGCTGGTATTATAAAGCAGCTGTCCAATATTCATCGTGCTGTAGGTCGTCAACGGAATTTCGGGGCTGGTGTTATCAAAGGCAAACTGGTTATCAGCGACAGGCTGGGGTCGTCAACAGGTATACAGGTGCGTTTCGTAGGTCGAAAAGTGTTCTCCATTTTAGTGTCACTGACTTGATGATATTAGCTTCAATGTCCGGGTTTGTTTTATAAATTAGTAATCTCTCAAAAATTTATGAAATCACATACATCTCAAAAACCTTCGTTATTCAGAAAAAATTTTCCTTTAGCAAATAAATGTAAGGCAGATTTTACACAGGTAACATACGTGAAATTTGGAATCAAGCCGTCTTGGCTCCCATCGTCGTTCTCCTGCATTTCCCTTTGAATACAAACATCTGTCATCTCCTACACGAGAGAAGGTTCCTGAACCAGAAAATGCGAGACGCACCTCATGAGTTAGTTGCAAGCGAAGACTTTACACTTGACGTAACCCGTTGACGACTCGATCGACATATCAATTTTAATATTATTGCATTCAGCAGAAAGCTTGAGAAAGCCCTTGGGAAGGCGGCCTTAAGTTCACTTGTTCGGCAAGTAAATATTTATGGGTTTCCCTATATCACGAAACTTCTTCACATCCGAAAATATCTGCTCTAATATAGTATAGCCATATTATGAACTTTCTTTAGGAAATCTATAGTTACTATGTTCGATTGAATTTGAATTGATTATATTGAAACCTCAGGCACTTTTCGTCATATTAATCTAATTTTCATAACGACGCATAGGACAATATCATCATTCATATATTCCCAGACTGTACACACACACACACACACACACACACACACACACACACACATATATATATATATATATATATATATATATATATATATATGTATGTGTGTGTGTGTGTGTATAAATATATATATATATATATATATATATATATATATATATATATATGTGTGTGTGTGTATAAATATACATACATATATATATATATATATATATATATATATATATATATATATATATATGAGTATAATCATTTTACCACGTCAATGGCTTGGAGATAAAGTCGAAACCGGTCAGGACCTACACCCCGCATCTTATTTTTCACCTGTGGATAAGTGTGATATATATATATATATATATATATATATATATATCTATATATATATATATATATATATACTCATCCAGATTAAGGGCAGGAATTCAGCAAGCAGAAGACACAGTATCCATTTATTCCAAGCTTTCGTGATTCATAATCACATCATCAGGGATATTCTACAACGATAAAATACAATATATCAATATAAATATAAAATTAAAAGAGCTATATACAAAACTTAATTTTAAAAGCGGACGAAGGAAACTGATAAAAACGAAATAAAAAGTAAAATTGTTAAGAGCAGAAAACATACGTGAACAAAGACGCACTTAGAAACAAAATAGTAAAATTCAAAACACATACTTAAATACAGACACACTTAAAAAAAAAAAAAATTGCTAATAATAAATGAATAAAATACTGGAGGTTAACCTACCATTACAGAGGATAAAGACGCACTAAGAACAAAACATAAAAATTTTTGAGAGAGGCAAAAGAGTTAAGAAAGATACAAGGGAACAGCGGTTGTTTGGCAGTTCAGAGAAGGAACGCGTTGTTTAATATTTAATTTTCGAGGATAAGTAGTTCTTGTGGGTTGTTTGTATAACCAATGATCTTAAAATCTTCATAGATGATTTCAGTTTTGCATTTAATTGTATGGCTACGTATATTAGAGGATTCCGGATTTGTCAATCGACATCCGGTCCTATAACTTATTCCTCTATGGGAATCGGCCCTCACCCTGAGACGCCGCTGGTGGATCAATATATTTTCCCAAATTACATTTAGGACAGTTGTACTCGTAGACAACACCAGACGACATCAAAGGCGGTAGCCGATCCTTGAATCTGAAAAGAGAGCCAATATTTTTAGGGTTCTTGGGTATTAATTTGGGGCCATCAATCTAAAATTAATACCCAAGAACCCTAAAATATTGGCTCTCTTTTCAGATTCAAGGATCGGTTACCGCCTTTGATGTCGTCTGGTGTTGTCTACGAGTACAACCTGTCCTAAATGTAACATTTGGGAAAATATATTGGATCCACCAGGCGGCTTCTCAGGGTGAGGGCCGATTCCCATAGAGGAATAAGTTATAGGACCGGATGTCGATTGACAAATCCGGAATCCTCTAATATACGTAGCCATACAATTAAATGCAAAACTGAAATCATCTATGAAGATTTTAAGATCATTGGTTATACAAACAACCCACAAGAACTACTTATCCTCGAAACATTAAATATTAAACAACTATTCCTCTCTGAACTGCCAAACAACCGCTGTTCCCTTGTATCTTTCTTAACTCTTTGCCTCTCTCAAAAATTTTTATGTTTTGTTCTTAGTGCGTCTTTATCCTCTGTAATGGTAGGTTAACCTCCAGTATTTTATTCATTTATTATTAGCAATTTTTTTTTTTTTTAAGTGTGTCTGTATTTAAGTATGTGTTTTGAATTTTACTATTTTGTTCTAAGTGCGTCTTTGTTCACGTATGTTTTCTGCTCTTAACAATTTTACTTTTTATTTCGTTTTTATCAGTTTTCCTTCGTCCGCTTTTAAAATTAAAGTTTTTGTATATAGCTCTTTTAATTTTATATTTATATTGCTATATTGTATTTTATCGTTGTAGATATCCCTGATGATGTGATTATGAATCACGAAAGCTTGGAATAAATGGATACTGTGTCTTCTGCTTCTGAATTCCTGCCCTTAATCTGGATTGAGAATGTGATGTGGCGATGAGTTCGCCCTTACCCCCTGATTATATATATATATATTATATATATATATATATATATATATATAGGTATATATATATATTATATATATATCATATATATAATCTGGGATGAAGATGAAAACTAGTTTGGTAACTCCAACAATTACCCATCAGTGTTTCTTTGCAGATAACATTCAGCCAAAAATACTGAAGTTTGGGATCGGAATAACCATTTAATATCAGAAATGACACTTGCGACATGTCTTGTCATGTAACCATTGCGGGGGACTCTAGAGGGCTATATTTCATGGATAATGAACACCCACTGAACACCATTGCAGCCACACACCGCCGCAGTAGCATTTTATTGAAGTTTTTTAAAATGAAACCGAAAGAAAGGGATTAAAAAATAACATCGTTTATTCTTTTATCAAACGAAAAAACAAAAAAGCCATAAGTAATAATAATAATAATAATAATAATAATGTTAAGAAATTGTTAAAGAATCCACAATTATATATTGAAATATATTTCTATGTAAAAAATAAAAAAATATCTTTCGAACACCTGAACGGTGTTCCTCATCAGTGTAACGTTACACTGAGGAGGAACACCGTTCAGGGGTTCGAAAGTCTTTTGTTTTATTTTTACATGGAGAAATGTATTTTAATATATAATTGTGGATTTTTTTAACGACAACAACAACAACAACAACAACAACAACAACAACAACAATAATAATAATAATAATAATAATAATAATAATAATAATAATAATAAGAGAAAACAAATCCACAGTTATGTAAATGTACATATATTTAAGTTTAAACAGAAAAGATAGCTTTCGGGAATCTGTACGGTTCCCCTTATCAATTGTATGGCTACGTATAAGGGGAACCGTACAGATTCCCGAAGCTATCTTTTCTGTTTTAAACTTAAATATATGTACATTTACATAACTGTGGATTTGTTTTCTCCATTTGAAGACTCGTGCTACTATGAGGAATTTTTAATAATAATAATAATAATAATAATAATAATAATAATAATGTTGAATGTTATGTCAAACAAATAATAATAATAATAAAAACTACACTAGCCCGTTCAATCTGATTATCTAGCAAAACAGAGGCATTATTATGAGTTTTAAATCATACTAATGAGGCACGGCGTAATTATGCCGATGCTTTTATTTTCCTCCTGCACGGCAAGTGTTAATCTTTTTACACCTTTCGTGCTTGCGCGCGTTCTCTCGTCTATCTTCATACGTTCTGCCAAACACGCAGTCGTGCACGCACACAATCGCGCTCATTACAAGGTACGTATTTTCCTTTTCCTCTTTAAGACACCTTAATAGTTAATTACGAAATTTATGACCATTTCAATGAAACAAAGGGAAAAACGAAGAACGCTTTATTTTGGATGTTACCTCCGCCCTTGAGAGGGTGGAAAGTAGGTTTGTTTGTTTGTATGGTCTTTATGTTGCATGGAACCAGTGGTTATCCAGCAACGGGACCAACGGCTTTACATGACTTCCGAACCACGTCGAGAGTGAACTTCTATCACCAGAAATACACATCTCTGACCCTTCAATGGAATGCCCGAGAATCGAACTCGAGGCCACCGAGGTGACAGGCCAAGACCAAACCGACCTTGCCACTGAGGCGCTTGGTAGAAAGTAGTATAGAAGAAAGAAAGGGGTTGCAGCTAGTGGCCGAGGGGACGCCTCAAAGAACCTTCAGTAATGCTTACAGCGAACCAATAACAGCAATAGTTTTGGTGTCACGCGGAACTATGTTGTAGAAGGTCCTTCAAATGACAGGAAATTAAAGGCTGTAGAGCCCGTTAGGTTTCGAATAACCCAAAATGACTGGGTGTCAATCGCATTGACAACAGGATTAAAAAAAGATAAGCCCCATCTGATCTGGTTCCCATGGTGACAAAATCGTCTGTGTTCTTAATTAAAACAGCTTAGAGTATCTAACCTTTTAAATTACACATGTTTCCGATACAAAAAGGCAGAATTTTGATTTGTATATTTCACTTATCATTGGTTCTCAATTTTTCCTCTAGGAAAGCATTTTCCAGTGAAAGCCCACAAAAGACCTGTCGCATCCAAAGCAAAGGAATCATATATACTACGACAAAATCTTTGCGCTTTCCCTTTTTCCGTAGATGTTAGTGGCCGTACCTGAAAGCAAATGGATTGTTTCACTATTTGAATTTGAAATATACAGTTATATGTACCTTCCGACCTCTTAAAAGAAAATCTGTGCTCGTGAAAATAGGTTGCTCGTTATACCGTCTGAAGTCTGTTGAGATATGGGAACAGAAGAAATGGGTGCAAGATAAAGAAAGTTTGTTTTTATAACAGAGAACTAGGAGTTTGTGATATTCTTAATTATCGGTACATCCACGAAACGATTTGTTATCATTTTCCCATTACATTTTACAAATAATGTACGATGAATCTCTCAAGATCTTAGGGTGGTAGTGATGGGAGTCTCACACGAAATAAATACAATAATAAGAAGTTATAATTAATATAAATAATTAAATAATAATATATTATATATATATATATAATAGATATAGATCATATATATTTATATATATATATATATATATAGAGAAGAGAGATGAGAGAGAGAGAGAGAGAGAGAGAGATGAGGAGAGAGCGAGAGAGAGAGAGAGAGTCGAAAAATTTAGACAAAATACTAAACGTTACCTACAATATGTCAAAAATAATAAACTCGGTGTAATGGGTCCAACTTCAAAGAGATTACTCAGTTAAAAGCAGCGATTAAATAAAAATAAACACCTTGAATGGATGAAAATGCCAAAACAAAGACAGTCACTTCATAAGAAAAATAAAAATATGATCTCAATTGCCAGACTGACAACGAATCTACAATGAAGCAACTGACAGTTGCAAAATCCGAGGACGAAATGCATTTCTATTTTGCAACCGCTGATAAGAGCTGCATGCAAAGTCGTTCGATTCACGGGAATGTAAGGACGCCATTCAGTACTTGCATTTTACCACTACGATGATATCGTTGTTAAAAGGTGGTGATTATTTTAACAGATTCCGAATTTTGAACTAATATTTGCCAAGAGTTCTGTTCTCGTGTTTTTTTTTTCTAATTATTCTCATGCAGGGAATTATCATTAGCGAGAAATAAGCAAAACACAAAACCTAACCACAGGTAGAAAATTAAACAAAACAAGCACGCACACGCACACACACACACACGACACACACACACACACACACAACACAAAACACACACATATATATTATATATAATATATATATATATAAGATTATATATATAATATTATATATACATTGCTTAAAAATCACAGTAGATGCACGTGTGATGGCAGAAATCCAAGCGTTTTCGTCTTTACTTATAAAGCCGAAAGCGCTTGGATTTCTGCCTATCATTTTCCTGTGGTATTCGCTTATATATGTATATATATATATATATATATATATATATATATATATATATATATATATATATATACACACATATACATAAAATAATATATATATATATATACTATATATATATATATATATATATACATATATGTATGTATATATGTGTATATTCTATATCACTTAATGACTATAAAATTATCAATATTTACGGACTGAATACAAGAGTAAGGAAGTTTCAATATCTCAGACAAGAATTGTAAGCAATGCAGTTGCAGATGACAAACCATTTGTGGTTCTGTGCACTACTGCAAAAAGCCTAAATCGACGACACCCCCCCAAAAAAAAAAAAAAATAAAAAAAAAAAAAATGCTGACCTCAAGAGTGTAATTAGCCTAATGCTGCTTATTAGCGTTTCATTCAAGGTTACTGGAGATGCCGCGGCGATTTCTTCACCCGGAAGAGACCAAACTGTTCGTGACCCGAGGTCCCTACGTATACCT
>NC_061094.1:31994275-31999275 GCF_015104395.2 Macrobrachium nipponense
TTTTAATCGGTTATCAGCAATTGTTTCAGAAACAATTCGTCCTTGACTTACGAACCCTGAGTAATAAACATTTGCCTATGGGGAAACCACAGCTACCCTGAACACCACAAAACCCCTGGCGTCAATCTAATACTTTTGTTAAAGTGTTATTTTTGTTATTTAAAATAGAATGCAGTGGGGACGGAAAACCATAACCTAGAAAAACTATCAAATATATATGTATATATTATACATACATATATATATATATATATATATATATATATATATATATAATATATATATATATATATATATATATATACATATAAAGAAAGAGAGAAGTTAAAATAAATATATTAACTTTACCCTGATCTACTGACGGTGTAAGACTTTTTAAATAAGTGGAAAACTAAAAAGAATCCGAAAGAAGCAAAGGTAAGAAGAGAATTCCAAGGTATGGCAGCAAAACCACGCCAATAACCTTTAAGGACATGATTTTCTCATTTCTATTTAGCCGCATAGAGCCGCGATGACCTTCCGCGGGGCGTCATTACTTGCCAATCAGTCGCCAACAGCTGATGACTTCCGTCAAGCGGCTATATGCGCCTCTGGCGGTGCAAAAAAACATGGAAAAGATAATGCGTATTTCAAGGCTTAAAATGATTTCAAAGGCACTGTGATTTTTTAAGCTATAATAAGAAGAGGTCGTCACCTGAAGTGCGTTTTACAAGCACATCCTACGGTCATTATAAACAAATTCAAACACGCGCGCAACATATACCAGTTTATATATAATTATTATTATATTATAATATTCTATATATATATAATATATATCTATCCTATATATATATATCATACATATATAATTTCATATATATCATACATATATGCAAAAATAGGGAAAGAAGATACATTACCCCTCCATTCGTCTATTATGACTTGTTACCACCATGACCACTCACCTGTAGGAAAAGAAAAAGATACAAGAGTTAACTTTCTCAAGACCAAAACTGTCTTATGATATACTCTAAAAACATATTTCATAAAAAGGTACAAAAGTAGAGCAACAATTCTACATAGAAAATACCGCGGATCTGCAGTATAAACATGCAGATAACATTAAAACAAAACGAAACCTAAAAATGGAAAATGTATATTAATTAAGCAGACCTCTAGACCAAAATGAACGTCAGTCCATTCACCACCCAGTAGACAAACAATACAAAAAACGTCCATGTTAAATAAGATTAAAGCGAAACAGAATTGTTTCTACGCGTTCCAAAGGCATTAAAAAAAAAAACGTTAACACGCCATCCCTCATGAATTAAGCATGATTGCGGTTGAAGAACAACCACTTTCGCTTCTCCCCTTTTCCATCGAAAGCATCTCGTCAAAGGAGCGACCGAGAATAACCACCAGCATCGAGAGAATATCATCATCATCATCATCGACTTTCCACAGAAAATTTCACCTCTTATAAAGCGAGGCGAACTGAAGCGTTGTATGATCACCCATTATCATATGTTTATGCTTCCATTTTTCTTCGGAAGCGCCAGGCATGATCGAGCGACGTTCTCTCCAAGGAACGATTAGCGATTGACAATGCCGAGCTGGGTTTCAGGAATGAACGTAAGCAGGATTATTATTTCTCGTTCACTTGAGGAGCCTGTTATTTGTATAAGTAGTTATAGTTATGAGTTATTTCCTTTCTTTCTTTCCAGTGCAATTTAAACGCCGATCATGTAATCTCTCTCTCTCTCTCATCCTCTCTCTCTCTCTCGTCTCTCTCTCTCTCTCTATATATATATATATATATATATATACTATATATATACTATTTATTATATTTATTTATATTTAGTATATATATTTATATTTACATATATATATATATCTATATAAATATATCTATATATATATATAATTATATGTATATAATTTGTGTTACTTTCAAATATTTCCTCCATTTTCTCACCCTCATTCGACTCGACATCACGTATTCATTAGGCTGTGTTCAACATCTCATTAACATCTTAAGCGTTTTGCGAAACCATAATAATAGGGGAAACGAATAAACTTCATTTCTGACACAATACGATGCTCATGCCAGGGACTAACAGCATAGTAGTGGTGCTCTCACTAGAATGAAAAACCTCCTAAAGTAACTGCATCATTTGCATTGATACAATCTGTATAATTAGAATGTTAATTTTTTTTCATGTCTGATTTTGCAACTTAAAAATAATTTCGGGGTTGGGAGAAAAATGAAATTCTACATATTCATTGGAATACATTTTATCTTGTGACGATAAAAGGAGTAATTTACTTAACCCTCTCTCTCTCTCTCTCTCTCTCTCTCTCTCTCTCTCTCTCTCTCTCTCTCTCTCTCTACAAAGTTAGTTTAGCATAAATCCAACTGAATGTTTCTGAATTTTCGTAAATTACCTGATCTATATTAGTTATTTAAAAATTCACATTATGATTTTTGTCTCTCCAAAGTTTATAACATCAAATGAAATAGATTTACTAGCAGTGCTATCTATTTTGTTAACAATAAATTATTATAACAACAACAATTGCTCATACCACAAGTAACCTCTAGTCAGTTATGCGACTGAGGCTAAAAATGCTTTCAAAAACCAGGAAGCCAACATTAAAACGTCCAATAGCATATGAGCCCAGTTCTCTAGAAATCAGGAAACGCATTACATTTAGCTGCTGAAACCTCGTTTGGTTTGTTGCAACGATATTCAGGATACAAGAATAAATATAAAGTAAAATCATTGAGTTAACTTTTATATTAAATTCCCGCACCTGTAAGAATATATATATATATATATATATATATATATATATATATATATATATATATATATTTGTATATATGTATGTATATAATATATAAATATATATATATATATATATATTATATATATATATATATATATATATATATATATATATATATATATATATATATAAAGGTGATACCAAATTGAAAGGCTTTCTCGCCTTTCAATTTTCCTCCGTGGCATCACCTTTATTTATACACAGCATCACGTTTTCTATACTTCGTGATCAAGTTATTCATACTATAATGTGTGTGTGTGTTTGTGAGTGCACGCGCGTGTATATATATCATCTACATTTTTTCCCACAGGCCTTTTTTTGTTTTGCAGAAGACGACGCAAGGATTTACCCTCCAGTTTACAGGATATTACTTGGATGAATTTCTTAGCCCTGGTCCTGCCTTTCATTGCGTCAACCGTCCAAGAACTGACCAGTCCCAACGCTATATATATACTTGCAGCGACCCAAACGATCCCGGTATAGCCAAATCCGACGGTACTGTATGTCAACTTTCGCATTTTCCTCTCATAGGAGGCAGCTCTAAAGGTGAACTTTCTGCTTCTCAGCAGTTCTTTAGGAATGAAGATGTTGGTCCTAAATGTATCACATTCCCGCAGCCAACAAGTCTGAAGGTTTTGTTATCGGTGCCTAGCTGGCTGGCTACCTACGGGTTACTAATACGTCCGATTTCTAAACGGTAAGCTGCAAGGCCACAATACTTAAACCTAGCCACGGCTATGGTGAAGCCCATTTGTGGGCATATGTGAACAGTTACACTTATCTATTTTCTGTTACTTCTTCAGCAGACTTACACCTCTGCCAAGGGATGTTACCGGTATTCTTCAAGGGACCTCACTGGAACTTGAATAATTTCTCCTGATACCTCAATAGGGGTTTACAGAGCCATTTGCAAATGCAATCGGACTGACAACCTATTTATATGACTAGACTTCGACGTTTCATCCCACTCAATTCAACAAACGCATTGGCAAAGGAGTAAGTGTTTGTAATATCACCTTTAAAACTAGTTTACTCAGCGGATGTTTACGGAGAAAAATTCGATTTAGCAAATTAGTTACACTCACATACTTCCGTTGCACTGAGACCCGCTAGATTCTCCGCTCTAATCAATTCGGAAGCTGAGAAGAAATAGCTTATTTCCGTTTCCAATTCTTGAAGTGAAAGTACTCCAATACGACCAATGGGAGACAGTGAGACAAAAGGTGGATGGGAGGCAGTTAATAACAACGGCTGCTATTTTGTCAGACTGAAAATAACTGTCAGTTACAGGACGGTTAATTACAATGTTACAAGCCTCAGTCTCGCGTTGTCGTCATGATCATAATTTCTGACGCAAAAAGAAAAAAAGAAAAAAAAAGCTCATCTTCACAGGTACTCCACGGTGTCAATAAGATCCTTTCACCTTCTGACACCTTGCATTACACGAATTTTTCTTTTTCCTTCTTCCTCCTCCCATTTATTCTTTTATTTCAGCAACCATCGTCCGCGGTTTGACATTTTACGGCAGCCCTGACACGTGACAGAAAATGGCCTGAAATTATTGCAGGCGTCGGAGGGTGCTGAAGTAAATGAGCTCTGTTCGCAGCGCTGAATGTCTATTATTAGAAAACTCGCCGGAAATAACGGATATAGAAGTTTGTTAAAAATACGTTTGTGAATTTTCCTATCATAACTTACACTCCAAGGTCACTTTTTTCCATCACTTTCTTTTTCTTCTTCGTATCGTTACTTCTATCCAAAACTATTTCTGTGGCAGATAAAATAAAATATTTTCCTAGCGAGATATCACGAGATGAAACGGCGAAATCAACAAAACAATAAATAAGTAGAATGAGACGGAACATTCCTTTGTTTCCGCGCACCATGAAACCCACATTAAGCTGAAATCACAAACAAAGCAATCGGTTTCACATTTTCCGCTTGCATATGAAGAGACGACAGTTCCTGCACGCCCCTCCCTTTATTTAGTTCGGAACGAAAGCCACTCGAAAGCGTGGCGGCCTATTTCTATCTCGGTACTGCAATCTCTATAAACAAAACAATTAGGAGTAAATGGATTTACAAATCTAAGAGACGCTAGGGGGTCCTCACATAAAACAATCTCTATAAACAAAACAAATAGGAGTAAATGGATTTACAAATCT
>NC_061094.1:32004275-32061775 GCF_015104395.2 Macrobrachium nipponense
TTTGCTTCACCCCGAAAATTAAAATATATACGCTATATTTTATCAGAAACAATTTTTCTGTATTGTTTAACATGCACATTATTTATTTATTACATTTTCATTCCAATGAATAAATCATACATATCCTATCCTAAAATTCATGTATCTTTAACTCAACGCGAAACACCTTTTTAAGGTTCTTCCATAGACCTTTCCTATCCCTACAACCAGAACAACAAAAACATCAGAGCAGTTTGTAGGCTTACTCCCCGAGTAAGCGAAAAACCATCCCCACTAAAGAGCTGGCGAGAGTGAGTTGGCTCCTGAAGCGTTCTTTTCACGCTTTCACGCTTTTCCTGATTATCCTACTAAGTGTAACATCTTGTATACTTTCTTGCACGCTAGTTACTTTTATCTATGATTATACTTCGGTTAAAGGTACTTGAGAGAGAGAGAGAGAGAGAGAGAGAGAGAGAGAGAGAGAGAGAGAGAGAGGGGGGGAATGTATATTAAAATTTAATTTTAATTTTTAGAGCAATCACCTACCATTGCAACCTTCGAAGTTCACAGGCTGAATTGTTAAAAGGGAGATGATGATAATGATGATGATGATGATGATGAGAGAGAGAGAGAGAGAGAGAGAGAGAGAGAGAGAAAACGATTATATACAACAGCTGGAGTCCGTCATGGGGATATGCTGACGCCATATCGTCATGGAAAGTTTGTTCGTTACCATGAAATCAAAAGATTTCCTTTCCGATGTATTTTGAGCTTTCGTGGTGTTCGTCGCTGGTTACCAAGACGATAATGCATCCTGCTTTGAAGACCTCATTTCTCGAAGTTATATCTATTACAGCCTTGAAATGAAATATTTGAGCCTGGCTTTTTTTTTTTTTAATTCACTAAAATACCAGTACTAGAAAAGCAGTAGCCCAAGATGTGCGTATATACATATGTACCTATATATACACACACATATGTATGTGTGTGCTTGTGCGTAATTGATTCACGAAGATATGGAACGTGATGAATGTATAAATAGAGGCCACTGCAACGAAGGAAAAGTAAAACAACGGAGTGGTTGGTAATATATATATATATATATATATATATATATATATATATATATATATATACTATATATATATATATATATATATATATATATATATATATTATGTAGAATCTACTGGTCATTTAGATACATATGTAATTGTAACAGTGACAATACCCTCTTAACTTCTCAAATTCTTTGCTCCTTTTTGGATACGCTTGTCACTACAAAGACTCGAGATCCAACTTCAAAGAAATATGAAGAAATCATGATGTACGGCAGCGGGAAACGAAGCCGCGATACCATAATCCAAAATAAATAGCTAGCTGGCAACCAACTTTCGCGTTACAGGAGGGTGTCATGGAGATGAAAATGTAAACAAACTGCGACATCATCATAATCATCTCTCTCTCTCTCTCTCTCTCAATACATTCACAACGCAAGACATCAGAACCTTAAGAGGTTACTGACATTGATGTTATTTGCTAAAACTAATGATGGAACCTGAACCAACTTGTTATCATGAAAAGCTACTAAACTATATTGAATTAAATCCTTTGCAAAGGGCCAGCTTATGAAATAAATCTGAAGTAATAGAGGATATTAAGATTGAAATTTTAATATCACCATGAATACGGACACAGTAAATTTCTACTTTGTAATTGGTAGCAAATATTTTCCAGCATTCTCTTTCCCTTTACCTTACTGGACTTTCTGCCTCCCTTTTATACATTTTAGTAGATATGACTAGGTGAATGGTTCTATTGTAACTTAATAAGTTGAGGCGATAGTATGCACACACTCGCACATCCAAAGTAAAAAAAGAAATGGAAACAATTTATACTTTCAACAGAAAAGGTTGGATATATTCTACTGGAAATCTTATATATATGAGAATTCTATTAACTAGCAAGCAATCAAGTTCCGGACCATTCGGGCACCGTGACCATCGGATGACTCTATGAAATGCGTGCCCCAAGGATCAATAATTTCTAAATACGCAACAAACTCATTGGCTCTAATAATTTAGCTTTAGATACGACCATATATAAGTGATGATTCTCTACAAAGGATTAACGATAAATACTAAACTATCGACTTGCTCATTGGATGCTGCCAATTATATGAAAACGACTAAATAATCTTTAATAAATTCACTTAAAAGTCCTTTACTTTGCTGGCGAAAGAGCAAGGGCTACAGCATGCAAACCATATGCTATGTGAGTTAGACAATACTTGCTCCAAAAAAACATATTCTTTATTGAAAATTACTACTGTTATGCAGCGTGCGTGGAAAATTGAGCTGAAAATAAGCTGAATGAGCACCATGAGAAAACTGTCCTATACGGGCTAATCTTGAATAACTAATGCTTATGTGTATACATTCCTATTTGGTAACAAATTGCTATCTTGAATATCGTTTAGGCCAAGAAACGACTACTACCAAAGACCATCATGAAGAACATGATAGGCTGAAAATGAATCAATATTCTTTCCTTCTTTTTATAAAAGAAGCTTTTGCGAGGAAAGAAAAATTAATTAAGAGAAAAGTAAGGTTCGAGTACCTGTACAGTCCTTTACGTAAAAATACAACACAGACACAATAAAACACACAAATATATATATAATATATATAATATATATATATATATATATATATATATATATATATATATATATATATATACTTGAGAGATTTGTTTTTCCAATACAAATCAGAGTGTAACAGAACAACTAAATAATCCTGCAAATCAGAGTGTAAAAGAACAACTAAATAATCTTGCAAAGTCTAACGAAGACCTTCCAAACTTCCAACAGGGTCTGCTAATCGACCTTGCAAGTAACCACGGAGGTTAGAGGTGCATACTTACTGTAACAACCTTTCAAAGTTATGAGTCATGGCGGTTTAGTTTTATTAATATTTAATAACTTAATTAATAGTGGGAACAACGTTACACAGTTATACAAAAATTCAAAGCCGTAACAAGTCACTCCTGTCAAAGTGCAGAGTACAACGGACACAAAGTGCTTTGTTTTCGTCTCAAATAACGGTGGGTGTGACTTCTATAAATAGAATCCAAATGCTTTCGGAGTAAGATCTTAAACAAAATATAAACTGAGGTCACATTGCCACATATACGTAGTCCGTCACACTAGGTCAGGTCAGGATAGTTCAGCGTACCTAGTAGGTTACAAACAAACCAACCATGATTATCAAAACATAAATGCTACCCGAATGCTTAAAATTTCACCTATAATACATATATTATATATATATATATATATATATATATATATATATATATATATGTAAATAATCAACATACGAGCACGTGTTCCACAGATATAAATATCTGGCCTCACATGTGGATCGAACCCAGGTCCCTCAAATGAAAGGTCAGGGCGCTACCAACTGACCTACACAAGTTATATATATATATATATATATATATATATATATATATATATATGTATGTGTGTATTTATGTATGTATATATATTTACATACATATATCATATATACATTACATATATATGTATATAAATCAGTAAAATACCAAGAAAACGAAACCCAACTACGAACACCATACAAATATGATAAACAAATAACTAATTCAATATGACAGAGAATCTCTCAAGCGTTGAAGAGGAAAAAGTTAAACATATACCACCGTTTGATTCCTTCACCACGTTGCATACTACTGACCACATCAGAGATAAAAAGAAAAAAAAAACTCGCAAATAAAGAGGAAGCGCTCTTAATGACAGCGGCGACCCATATATGAACTCATGCTTGGAGGCAAAGGAACTTCTTTCCTCAGGTATCACTATTCCCACTGTAAATCGCTCTCTTCAAGACGTATATATAACCCATCTTTTCGCTGTTCATTCTGTATCCTATGACAGTTTTTATTATATGTTTTATTAAAATTGATTGGTGCCTCAGCTACGTTAATTTTATAAAGTTTTTTCTCTATTTTTCTAATTATTGTTTTCTCACTATCGCTTAAACTGGTGAGCAACGCACCGAAGGTTGGCATATCTCAATTAATTTTATAATTAGCTTTTGACAACGGAGGAGTTGTGTATTCAAACAAAAATAAATAAATAAATAAATAAAGATTTAAAAATGACCAACACCACTGTTACACACAATATCTATTTCTTTGCATGTTTGTCCACTAGACTGTTTATTAAGACGGTTAGTGCACATAAAAACGAGAGCTATTAACTTTCTTCCACAGGAATGACGATTTGGAGTCTTTGTTTGTTTCCATTTTAGCAAAAATAAAAGCTTACATAACCGCAAAATACCTGTTCATAAGGTCATGTTTCCACGTAACAAAAACTTTCATAGTTATCACCCATAAAAAGTTTCATCGCAATGCATCAACTGTCAACATAGGATGACCGAAGATGTGGTCTCCAAACGCTCTAACTGGCAACCTTTCGTCAATGAAATCAAGGAGACGCTCGTTTGTCTAGAGAACTTTCTATTAATCTTGAACGGAAGAAAACACAGCGTGCGATTGTTGGTGGAAAGCTCGCAACAGACAAGTATCTCTTGGCCTTGCTACGGATCAGTGCTTCCTTACAATAAGATTACGAGTAAACAAGGTTTGTGAAAACACAAGAAAATAAGTAAATAAAAACGAGCAAATAAGCAAATAGGCAATTTTCCACACGGAGTAATTACCACTAATAATTATTAATAATAACTAAGAGAAAACGCAGGGTTACCTGACTGTTGTGACAAAGATAACTGAACTATTGAATCTTTTTTGCGTAACTTATGCTAAGGTATATTTAAAAAAGATCATATAAAAGGCCTTCCAGCACCCAATACCTTCCGCTCTCCCCTTTACCCTTCATTTTACACCTGTCCCCGAAAACGCACTCGGCAACCTTCTCTATCTATCCCATTCCATCAACTAAAGTAACAGAAAAAGAAAGAAACCGGTGCAAGAATAATTAGTTTCATTACCACACGAAACTTGCTGTACTACAAAATATGCCTGCTTCTGCTGATGAACACCCTGTGCAGAACACCAGTTCTGAGTCGATGGAGTTGGCATTCTGAAAAATTGCTGATTGTGGAACCAAGAAGAAAAGCGGAGGGGAATGACACAAGACTAGAAAGAGTAAGTTAACAATGCTTACGAAAGTGACTATTGATGACGTAAGGAAGGCAATTAAGAGGTTGAAAATGGAAAAATTCCACGAGTTCATGAGATTAAATGCGAGATAACGCGGTACTACGGATATCGTGTGACTGAGACCACGGTCTGTAAGGTATGTCTAGATGACGGAAAGATGCTGAAATAAAGTGCTAAAAATAAGAAGTTCCTCTGTAAAAAAAAAAAAAAAAAAATTAAAAATTAAAAATAAATTAGGTGTCTAAAAATAATAAAGATATAATGTGTATGGTAGGATTTTGATTGAATCTTGTGGATTCAGATAAGGAAGGTGGTGTGTGGATCAGCTGTTTGTTATAATTCACGCGAGAAGTTTGAAAGTGGAAATAAAAAGTTGAATGCGGCATTCATGGATCAATAAATAAACACTACAATAAAATCCACTGAAAGGCAGCGTGGAGTGTGTTGAAGAAGTACGGTGTAAAAGATTAAAATGTTCTTGGGTTTGAAGCAATATTTGTGTTAGAATATTCAAACGGGAGAGATGGAGTCAAGGATGTAAAAGGGCCAAACGGGAGAGAAAGGACCAAAGGTGTGGTATAGAGAAATGAATTGTGAGTGGAACAGTTGCTGCTTGCTGATAATCCAATACTAAATGGGGATAGTGACGAGTATAGTTCGAGTTCGACAGTATTTCCATGTGGAGAGAACTGAGAATATTTTTTCATTATTTTTCACGAAGAAAATTATTTTCATAATAAATCTTATTGTACTGACACCTTTTTGTAAATGTACAATACTCCAAACTGTTTTATTGTACTTAACGTTATTGTAAAGCGATTTACTGTATCATTATTGGTTTGGACGCTACATATCCATCCGCACACTGTAACAAAACAAACAACTGTACGCTTTGTCCAGACAATGTACATAGCTCTGAGCAAGAGCCCGTGCTGGCATAAAGCCAGCTCAATCAAAACATGCCTAGATAATACACTTTGAAGGAGGTCATGACAAATGACGGAACAGCTATAGTGTTGTGTTCCCAGTAAATGGAACAGGAACAAAGTTAATCTTCTTTTCTTTATCTATCAATAGGAAGAATGTAGAAGATTCAGAAAATATTGTCAAACTAATGAGATTGATCAGCAATCAAAAGCCAAAGAATAACACGAAATCTGCATACAAGGAAAATTTTGCCCCAAAAGCGTGTATAGTATATATATATATATATATATAATATATATATATATGTGTGTGTGTGTGTGTGTGTGTGTGTGTGTGTGTGTGTGTGTGTGTGTGGTTAGGCAAGTCACCAACGCCAACACAGCTGGAGGAGTATTCTGAACATCGCTAAGCAAACGTATCGAGGATCATCTTTCTAATTTCTTTCCGCCTGTTTTCTCACCTGTCTGAATAGCAAAGCTAATCAACGCCACTAAATTTATGGCTGGCTCCAAAGAGCTACAGGACATGCGTTGGCATTAGACTACCTTAATCCGAAACGAAAACAAACGACCAGTACTGCTGAAGCGAACAGCGATGACAAGGGCCGAGAAAGAGGCCATCCAAGAGGACTGAACAAGGGAGATGAAGGGATAAAGTCAGTGGGAGAAAGTTAGCTTTATAGCTGAATGGGAGGGATGAGGGTTGGGTTGTGGAGATGGGAGTGGTATTGTGTAGGAGGGATGTATTGATTACAAGTGGTTCACTTCGGTCCGTCAACCTTGAACTATAGAATATCTTACATATTAAAGGACCAGCATTATGTAATGGCGCTCTTCTCTTAAAAAAAAGCATCAAAATAGTTATGCAATTACAACCAATATTCATACATTTCAATGCATAGATATAACATTTTAATTAGCACGTCTAAGCAACTAAACTCTTTCAGGGACTGGTAACCTAAGAATCTGAACAAAGTAAAAGAAATTTATCATAAACGATAATTATGCCTACAATAAAATCGATTCCGAAAGCAGGAAGCTTAACTGTAACTAATAATAATTATACTTCAGAAATGCGGCTACGATAGCTAAATACAAAAATAAATTACGCACAAAACAGGACAAAACTGAATGTTGGCCGGCTGATTTGGTTTGGGCTGGCTTATGCCTCAACTGCTTCTTGCCCTTAGGCAAAGATGTAAAATTAGAACGAAACCTCAAAGAGCGAATATCCATGAAAAAAAAATCCTAATGAATCAGCACTCAAATATATCTAACAACCGCTAATCGCAATTTTACTCAAATCTACCTAAAACCCGTTGAACAAAGAGAGAGAGAGAGAGAGAGAGGGAGAGAGAGAGAGAGAGAGAGAGAGAGAGAGAGACAAACAAACATGGGAAGAGCACGTTACCTCCGTCAAACTTCTTTGACAGAAGGTGTTGAAGAAACAAATGCGAGAAGAAACCAACGTCATAAACACAGGATCACTGAGACCTCTTGGAGGAAATAGTGGTTAGGCTTAACAATGGTAGTGGTAAGGACACAGCAACTATATGAGGCACTAGGGATTATTTCATAAAACTCCATGCATGATCCATCTTGGTGGTTTCGGGAGATTAAGATCTTACACCGTTATTCATCGGGATCTACAGGACAAGTCGTTTGCGTTGCTAAATTGTATAATATGCCAAGCAAAACAGTTGTAAAATCAAACTAATAATAATTATATTATTATCATCGCCATGTCCACTTACCAGTCATTAAATGGTATAAATAGCGGTAAACGTCGTATCACTGTCAATATTAGCATTAAAAACAAGGTGTTTCGACAATAACTGAATGGGATGCGATGGTTTCGAAGAGAGCTCTCAGGGCTGGACCCAAGGTATACTTGGCTGCACCAATACCAACGCCAGATAGAATCGTCAAATCTCCACGTCACCTGCTCTAAGTTGACCATCTGGAAGCAGGTCAGCTAATGAATGCTTTCAGGTACTTTCACCTTTCGAGATAGTTTGGGAACACACATATGGCCAAGTTCAACAGAATTTTGGCCTTGCATATTTCTACAAAGTTTGACCTACTCAACTTCGTGAACGGAGATGACAGGAGTAATATCAATAAAATTGTCTAAATTGTCATTAACCTCTCAAGACCGAAAGGTATTCGGTTTTCTGCCAATACCAATGTGAATTAAATTAATAATCAAGATTTTAGTTTGTACGTTAACATTCTTCTTTAATCTCAATTAAACATCTATTTGTAAATCATATTTTCTGAGATTTATATAGTCTCAGCATCCCATACCTTTAGGAATACTCTTGCGCTTACTTTATATTTGGTATTTAAGAAATAAAAGTCCCTGTTCGTGATAGAACAGGATGTCTGTAAAATAAAACAATATTAATAAACTAAAGATGAAAATCTATCAAAATTAAAAGCCCACTTGGTATAAACATAACCATAACTAACGGGCTTTATAAATTACTTATGTTAAAGGTAAAAAAAATAAATAAAAATAAAACTGAAACAAAGTTTGGTCACGGCCACAAAAACTCAAGCCAGTCCTTCCTAGATGAAGCGAGACGGACAAACAGCCCTAGGCCCACAGTCGCTAAGTCGCTTAATAGCCAAGGAAAATAACATAAACAGCCATGGAATCCGCCTGGATACAGCCACTTTGAAGGGTGACTACCCGCCACAAGAGGAAGAAGTGGAATGGAATATACCCTGGATAAATTCAAGGGTCACAGCTTTAAGACAGATTACGAAGAGGAGGAGAATCCACGAGAATTGTTTTAAGAATAAAATTTGCAAAAGAATAACACGTCGAAGGTATAACATAATCGATAAAATTTCACGTCTTTGAAGACAATAGAATTAAAGATAAAATTCAACGTCTCTAAAGACAATAGAATAATCGATAAAATTTCTCGTCTTTAAAGATAACAGATTATTCGATCAAATTTCAAGTCTTTAAAGACAATACAATAATCGATAAAATTTCACGTCTTTAAAGAAAAATTGCAACCCAAAATGTGCTCTGGTAAGAAGTTAAGAAATCCATACTTTTTAATACTGAGAAATATGAAATTTAAGGCAAGTTAAGAAAAGAAGAAGAAAAAATCGAATACAGTGAAAACAAAGATCGGGCAGAGTAGAGAGGGTACGCTGTCTTCTCCCTGACCATGATAATCCGTGCCCACTTATCTTGGCTTTCGGCAGTATAGGGCGCTGCCCACAGGTATATTCCGCTCTTGACTGTCATTTAATCAATAAACAACTGTTTACTGTGTTTCACTTCTTCCTATTTTAACTATTTCCATGAAGAAGTAGACAAGAACTAAAACTTTATATAAAAGAAGAGGAGAGAGAGAGAGAGAGAGAGAGAGAGAGAGAGAGAGAGAGAGAGAGAGAGAGTGGTAAAATATAGAACTACAGGGTCAGGCAAAATGATCTGACACATTTGTACGTTTAATAAAATGCAAATGAAGTAAAGAAACAAAAAAGTGTTTTTATTTTTGAAAAGTACATATAATGCCATTTTGTTTCATTATGTTTTAAAAATTAAATCAGTCAAATGGGGTCCATTATTGTCCACACACTGTCGAAGGCGTTCACGAAAGTTGTCTATAACTCGGCGGGTCATTTCATGTGGAATGCTCTGCGAGTTTCAGTGTCTCTTTCGCTTAGTTCTTGTGTCAACATCATTTTGTATGGATGCATTTGAAGATCATTGTGAAGAATTCTTCGCAAACTTCTTTCGGAAAGTCTAAGAGCCTGGGCGCATTTAAATGTGGAACGGAGTGAGACTGTTGAACTGAAGCTCTTACCGCTGCCACATTTTCTGGAGTTCTGGCGGTCCGAGGTCGGCCGGTTGATTTTCGTTTCAATGCAGATCCAGTAGCTCTGAAGTTGGTAACCCAAAACAAGATCGTGTTTCGAGCTGATACGGGATCATGTCTATCAAGATTGAAGTGCAAACGGAACGCTCTTTGTGTTGCAGTTACAGATTCGTTTGTTTTGATAAAAGTTTCCACAATGAAAGCGCGATGCTCACCAGTCCAATTAAAAGAAACGAAAAACAATGGCATTATAAACAAGCAAAACAAAATGGCATTATATGAAAAAAAAATGGCATTATATGTACTTTTCGAAAATAAAAACACTTTTTTGTTTCTTTACTTCATTTGCCTTTTATTTAACCTACAAATGTGTCAGATCATTTTGCCTCACCCTGTACATGCAGATAATAGCACTATAGTAGATTCACATCAACCGTGCATTTGATGTCTAGGCCCGTCCCTTTCGACGCTCCTGATTGGCTGTTGATAAGCCAATCACAAGGCTGGAAACTCTCAGTCTCTTGAGAGAGTTCACATGGGCAGGAAGTATGTCACACCCCTCCTGGAGGGTACTTTTGAAAGACGTACCCCTAAGGAAAGGTGGAACACATCCTGCCAATGTGAATTCTCTCGAGAGACTGAGAGTTTCCAGCCCTGTGATTGGCTTATCAACAGCCAATAAGGAGTGTCGTAAGGGACGGTTGATGTGAATCTACTATAGTATGATATACACCTTTTCCCTCGTAAAAATGAACTTGAGCATCAACTTTCATTCTGCGACTCTCTGCTATGCTGGAAATGTGACTTTCCGTCTCTGAATTTCCTCCCGTGACGATTTCCGAACACCAGACACTTGAGACACACCAACTACAATAAAGCTAAACTTCACGCATCTCTTCCCATGGCAGAAGAGCATCGTCAGGAATCTTAATGATTTAAATTTTCATTGTTAAGACCTCTCTTTCTCTCTCTCTCGTTCCTTTGTTGACGAAGAAGAGTTCACTGCCCTTGATAAAAGCAAGGCAAAGGAACTATTTTATAAATATAGAAAATTAACGTCATGGAATTTGAAAGGCGTATAAAGATACCCCATGACCTTTTAAAGGAAAAAGTAAACTGATTCTTTTTGGTTGCTATCCCTTACAGAATGTAAAGAATGTAACACTAAAGCCGTTTGAATAAAGTCAAATGGGGGGGGGGGGGGGGGGGGGGGGGCGATTGGACACGTTTTCTACATAAAACACTAAAAGGGTAAGAGAGACTAGAAAAAACGTATGCATGCTTTTTTTGTGAACAGCATCAGAGAGGAAAAGGAATTCATGTAACATTGTAATGAGGTACAGCGGTCGCCTTGAAAAAAAAATTGAAAAAGATGAAGCTATTTGTTTTCAAGTTTTTACAGTGAGATTAAAGTTGAAGCCTCATCACTGAAAGAACGAAGCCACATTGATCTCACACATTATCCTGAAGAACACCTACTGCCATTCATAACAGACATTATATAATGCGATTGCGCTCAAAGTTAGTCATACATCTTACAGGAAATTCTTCAAATTAAAGACTATGATATATATTTTGTTTGTTGAAATACCAAAATCTATTATGAAAACTTTAAATGATGATAAGGTTTTGGCAGAATTAACGAGGAAAATTCGATTTTAATTTATCCTGAAAGCATCCTGAAGATCAATCATCTCAACAATCGCTTCTGAGATCTTCAGAAAAAACAAAACACTAAAACCTGAGCTGTAAACTAAACTGTGACCTTGAAAACTAGATCGAGGTAAAAAAAGATGTCGCGAAATTATCGAACCCCAAATTACTTATTCATTTCCCTCATAGTAACAGGAAAATAAAATTTTGACTATTAACTCGAGATATAATATAATAAACAGGTTAGGTGAAAACATTTCCGCTGAACAATCACCAACCACCCAATGTTCCTGTCTATCAAATCTTATCAAAATCAGAAAAAAATGTTAACTTTTAAAGTGACCATCGGCCTTCAAATAAATAGGTTACAGTAAAACTGCTTTGATTTAGAAAATAATTACCTATCCCCATTGAACCTTCTTATCAATCCAGAGAAAAATAAAACCATGTAAAACAATATTTGGGACTATTGAGAGCTAGGGCTCTGATAAAATCACTAAGAAAAATAATCGCCGATCCCTAAGGTACATACCTACCAAATTTTACAAAATATGAGGTACTAAATTAATATGTAAATTCAGCTGTGATCTCGAAAATAATTCAAGGCTAAAATGCTTAACATAAATCAATGCGTTCGACACTACTGTACAATTTATAAGAAATCTTCTCTAAACTGACCTGCTGCTTTGAAAAGAATCCATTGAACTATACAAGAGGTGATATACCCCACAGCCCAAAGATGTAATTTCACCCCCAGGACTTAGTATTTTTCCTAGCCAAGATTCTAAAGATTTGAGACCTCTAGGTATCGTAGGTTTCGAGATTTAGAAAAAAAATACCAAGAATTTGGCATTTAAACTGACCGGTCAGCTTGAAAAATACGTCAAGGTAAAAGCTACTTTGAAAAATAATGATCACAACCAAAGGTACTTACTCGCTTAGTTTCCTCACGAGTTCTAACATTTAATAAAAGGGTAAGGCAAGAACATTTTGGCATAGCAATCACCTACCACGGTTCAGGAAAATCAAAGAAAAATGAAATGTGAACTTAAACTGACCTGTGAATTTGAAAATATAAATCAAGATGCAACAGATTTTGAGAAAATACAAATCCAATCACGGCACTTACCAAGTTTTATCAAAATCAGAAAAGGCAAATTTCTAATAATTCTCTGGACACTGAAAATAAGCAGAGGTAAAGAATAATATTTGAGGAAATTCACCAGCAGCGCCTACGGTACCTCCTGTTAAAGGTTCATAAAAATAGGAAATAAAATGTTTATCGTGAACTGATCTGAGCCCTCTTAAATTAAAGAAAATCAAATAAACTTATTTAGAGAAAAAGTGTGAAGAAAATCAAATGACCAGATTTACATTAACTTGTGACCTTGAAAAGACACACCAAAGTAAAAAAAAAAAAAAAAAAAACTAAAGCAATACATTTAACACATCGTATAATGCTATAGACCAGAGACCCTAACGATCACATAGTCCACAAGGAAAAAAATAAAAAAACACACACACACACACAAGACGATTGACCTTTCAAGTGACCTGAAACCATGAACTTAAAATTAGAAAAAACAATACGTTATGACATTGTTGAATATTGTCAGTAATAATTATCGTTTTGTTGTGGTATGAGGGGCACAATTTAAATTATTTTCTTTTATTATTCCGTTTTCTGGGTCATTTAACTTCACTGTTAGGTTAAAATAATACTAAAATCATAAGTAAATCTATAAATATTTATATGAAAACTGAAAAATACTAGCATCACTCGTGGTAATACTGAGGATTCAGATATTTTGAAGTTTTTGAAAAAATATGAGTATCGAAACATACTTTAAATTCCTACATAAAATTACCAATGTTAGACTTATCAGAAAACTGATTTGCAGATTGTGACACACAAACAGAGCAGATATAGGAGGAAAAGCTGAAGGCGTACTGTGATTTGTGGTTGATAAGTAGAACGCTAAATGATATGCCATTGTCTCTCCATTACAATGTTGCGCTCTGATAATTTTAGATAATTACTGGAATCAATGTTTATGTCACGTTTTGTTTAATCAGTTGTTTCACGTTAACTTTAATGATAGTTAATATCTACTTGCATATCACCGACGAGACTGTCTTCCAGTGACTGTCAGTTCCTTATAAACGTTCTCTTACTTAAATGTTTATAAATGCAAGTCAGGCTGAACTCCAAATAAAATACTTAAGGTTCCATTCATCAACAATTAATCAGTAAATAAATAGATACTAAATAAAATCAATGTCTCGGTAAATGTAACAGCTAGAAGTGTTTTACAAGCATCTGACGCTCTCTAGTAGTGCTGTATTGTATATAGGTCACTGATCCCCTTTTATCATTGGAGGTTTGCTTATTATTTTTCAAATATCAACAAAAATGATCGATTCTGGTGATAGAATTGTTACATTTGCTCACGTGTTTGTTCGTTTATTAAATAAACATTTCATATCGAATTTTGTAATTCTCTACAAACATTTCATATCGGATTTTGTAATTCTCTGCCCCGTACCTACGTCAGCTGTATTAAAGGTCTCCGGGAATGGACCCAGAGCAAGGCCGAATCCGTAACCATCTCTCTCTCTCTCTCTCTCTCTCTCTCTCTCTCTCTCTCTCTCTCTCTCTCTATATATATATATATATATATATATATATATATATATACGTATGTATGTATGTATGTATGTACATATACATACATCGAGCTACAAATGTCCTTTAATATCTAATTCGCTTTACCTCGGAATTAATATGTTTTCATATATGTTAACAGAAGGGGAATTTTCTAGTCGATAAGAAATTCGCCGGCTTACGGGCGCGAACCATCGAACCAACAAATTTAGAACGCACAGTGAAGCCTTAGACCACACAGCCACACGTATATACATATATATACATATGTATATATATATATATATATATATACATAATACTGTATACACATAAAATGTTTCCAATAAAAAAAATGCCACATGGTATTCTTTTATGACACTCTGTTGTATTTTGTTGCTGTTTGGCATAGATGTAAACGGCTTTTTATTTACGATATATATACTATAGCTTCAAAAAACCTATACTTTATGAATATTTAGTCTAAATTATTTTTGTGGTTTTGGATTACAATCATTCTAAAATCATCAAATCCTATAAGATCAAAAGAACAGCGCACTGAAGGTTAGCTTTTGTGCAGCCTTTTTAAGGCGTTTCTTGCAATAGCCTATTATTCATATTGCATCGAGTGACACGGTCATCGTAAAATACAGTCATACTTAGGCCCCGGGGACACAAAGCGTCTTTGTACCTAAAGCTATTCATATTCAGGTAGGCCTTGTTGGGCTGACTGTTGCTCTGCTTGATTTTGAGGCAGAGCATTCAAATATCAAGGTCAGAATTTTCTAGTTCCATCTACCCATCTACCTTTGCTGTGTTTCCTTTTATTTATTGGCATGTTCCTTTGTCTTGGTGGAGATTGTCATGTTATTCACTGTTCATGGCTGACATTGATTTAAACTTTCAAAAGTTATTTATTTCATTTTCATGCTGATAGATTTACATTCTTCTTCTTCTTCTTCTCATTATTATTATTATTATTTTTTTTTTTTTTTTTTTTGCTCTATCACAGTCCTCCAATTCGACTGGGTGGTATTTATAGTGTGGGGTTCCGGGTTGCATCCTGCCTCCTTAGGAGTCCATCACTTTTCTTACTATGTGTGCCGTTTCTAGGATCACACTCTTCTGCATGAGACCTGGAGCTACTTCAGCCTCTAGTTTTTCTAGATTCCTTTTAAGGGATCTTGGGATCGTGCCTAGTGCTCCTATGATTATGGGTACGATTTCCACTGGCATATCCCATATTCTTCTTATTTCTATTTTCAGATCTTGATACTTATCCATTTTTCCCTCTCTTTCTCTTCAACTCTGGTGTCCCATGGTATTGCGACATCAATGAGTGATACTTTCTTCTTGACTTTGTCAATCAACGTCACGTCTGGTCTATTTGCACGTATCTCACCCTATCCGTTCTGATACCATAGTCCCAGAGGATCTTTGCCTGATCGTTTTCTATCACTCCCTCAGGTTGGTGCTCGTACCACTTATTACTGCAAGGTAGCTGATGTTTCTTGCACAGGCTCCAGTGGAGGGCTTTTGCCACTGAATCATGCCTCTTTTTGTACTGGTTCTGTGCAAGTGCCGGGCATTCACTTGCTATGTGGTTTATGGTTTCATTTTTCGTATTGCACTTCCTACATGTGGGAGAGATGTTATTTCCGTCTATCGTACTTTGAACATATCTGGTTCTTAGGGCCTGATCTTGTGCCGCTGTTATCATTCCTTCAGTTTCCTTCTTTAGCTCTCCCCTCTGTAGCCATTGCCAATTGTCATCGCTGGCTAGTTCTTTAGTCTGTCTCATGTATTGTCCGTGCATTGGTTTGTTGTGCCAGTCCTCTGTTCTTTCTGTCTTTCTCCTCTCTGTATATTTCTGGGTCTTCGTCTACTTTTATTAGTCCTTCTTCCCATGCACTCTTTAGCCACTCGTCTTCACTGGTTTTCAGATATTGCCCCAGTGCTCTGTTTTCAATGTTGACGCAGTCCTCTATACTTAGTAGTCCTCTCCCTCCTTCCTTTCGTGTTATGTATAGTCTGTCCGTATTTGCTCTTGGGTGTAGTGCTTTGTGTATTGTCATTTGTTTCCTGGTTTTCTGATCTATGCTGCGGAGTTCTGCCTTCGTCCATTCCACTATTCCTGCGCTGTATCTGATTACTGGCACTGCCCATGTGTTTATGGCTTTTATCATATTTCCGGCGTTGAGTTTTGACTTGAGTATCGCCTTGAGTCTCTGCATATATTCTTTCCTGATCGTGTCCTTCATCTCTTGGTGTTTTATATCTCCTCCTTCCATTATTCCCAGGTATTTGTATCCTGTCTCATCTATGTGTTTGATGTTGCTCCCATCTGGTAGCTTTATCCCTTCAGTTCTCGTTACTTTGCCTTTTTGTATGTTGACTAAGGCGCATTTTTCTATTCCAAACTCCATTCTGATGTCCCCAGATACAATCCTTACAGTCTGGATTATTATTATTATTATTATTATTATTATTATTATTATTATTATTATTATTATTATGATGATGATGATGATGATGATGATGATGATGATGATGTCGGCTTTAATTAGCATCATGTATAAAGCAAAAATATCATAAATTTGCTAAGCAAACCTCCACTGTGAGGAGAGGCGAAAGCTACATGATCACGCATAAACAAATATGATAAAACAGAAAGCTTTAGATGAACAATCAACAGAAAAAAAAACGCTTGTATGTGAGCAACAGCTGAGAACCAAGAAAAACTAAGTCAGTGGTGCATATCGCTTCACAGCAGCATTACTTCTTTTATCCATAACGCACATGAACAACCATAACAACATAGCCAAGATTTTACTAGTGAATGAACACTTTCAATGACACCTGATGACCTCGACTCTCCAAGCTCGTCATATCAGAAGTGCATTTGCTATTCTTAGGCAGGGAAGGACAGCACCAGAAAGTAGCGACCCTGAATTCTAGACGACATAATGAGCTGGTAGATTCCACTGACAGTCCTGCACGTTGTCTTTTGCTTCTTTGGCTGGGCTTAGCTGACCGAAAGGTGCCAGCAGTCTTTTGGGGTAGGATGGCAACAGTAATGGTCAAAATAAGGCCCATGATGGCTTGAGTCTGAAACAGTCTTTATTCATTACCTTCTGTTATCCATGGTGCTGAACAGTAGATTACAACTGCAGTTAATATTACAAAAATCCTCGTCAGTGTCTATCCATACTTGGGGTTTAGTTTCACGAAGGATGCTCGCTTTCAACAACATTCATATTTAAAATAGCATTGTACAAGGTTAAGATTACATTTCCTTGTTGTAAAAATGAAGGCATAAGCTATTCTAACTTCTCCTCCATTTTTGAAATCTGCCAGTTCGTAAACTTGTTTTGCATAAATCAAGATGTGGTACTTTGAAATGGGTACTGTTATTATACCATGCTATGTATTGTGATTATTATATCTTGTTATGTATTGTATTTTCATAATCAACTGTCTATTCACCTCCCCCATAAATGAATTTGACCACACTTCCTCGGGCTAACACCCTCAGCAAAGCAAACAAAAGCAATCTTCGTTGAATGGCCCCAAAAGAGGAAGTCTTTCATTCCTTCGTAACTGTTTTCATAGCGTGGTACAACTACAGTGGCACCTACCGCGCAGCGGAGCTTCTGACAAAGCAACAAACGTCGTGACCATTATGGAGGCTCCAGGATTTGTGGATGTTGTTGCTCTGATGTTGTTGTTCATCGCTCCAAGTTTAGCGGTAAAATTTAGATATAGCCCTGATGGTGCCTTTGGATGTCTGACGTCACTTTTCGTTGCTTCCTTTTATATTTTATTGGCAGCACATATATATTTAAATAGAAATTCTTCGGGAAATCATTAGACAGGAAATACAAAAAATAGAGTAAAATATAAAATTTAGGCCAAAGGATGAGAATATGATCGGAGAAACAGTAAAAAGAATGAAAGGGGTTGCAGCTAGGGGCCGAAGGGACGCAACAAAGAACCTTAAATAATGCCTATAGTTCACTGCATGAGGTGCAGTGACGGTACTATACCCCCTACATGGGTGGAAATACAAAAAAAAAATAAAAAATCAAAAGATAAAATCTTCAGTATTTTGAAATGTGAAAACTTTCCCTGCTTTACACTCGTTACGTGACGTGATGACATGAAGCCATGACGACTTTGCGTAGGCGTATGTCAGTGTGATTCCGTGACCTGGATGACCTTCTTCAAGGATAACGGCATAGTCTGTCTTCCTGTGCTCCAGTCTTTTTTTTTTTTTTTTTTTTTTATTTGCGCCCTGATAAGGATTACGATTTAAATAGCCTTCATCTTTTGCTCTATCACTGATCACGCCTAAACTAGATGTGTGTGTGTGTGTGCGCTGCCTAACACAAAGCCGAAATACGACAACGATGTCAACAGATTCCGAAATATATATTTGTTCGATATACTCATGAATTTTCCTTCTATTTTAAACCCTTCCTAAGGGAAGAGAGTAACGTTCAGAATTTAAACTACGGAGCAAAGTGTAGCATTAATGAACCTGATCCGAAGACACCCGAGCATTACCCATTCATGAGTTACCTGTCTGTGTGTAGAAAGGAAGGAAGGAAGGAGCACGAGCTGGTTGTGGATTGACGTCGTATAATCAATACAGCAAGACACTTACGTGACTCAGGTCTACTGCGGACACCACTTATCAAAAACGAATATGTAGCAGGGCTTACTTGGGATGTAGGATAAGGGTAAAACACCTTCCCAAAGGAAAAAGCACATTAAAAGGATACTGGTACCATGATAACTTTATGGCTGCTGCTGCTCGGCTTAAAACGATGCAGGAATGTTGATGGAATGTTCCCGCGATCGAAGAGAACTACTACACCAATCTCACGGCTCCATTTTAAAGTGATTATATATATATATATATATATATATATATATATATATATATATATATATATAGATAGATAGATAGATATAGATATAGATTTAGATGGATAGATATAATATATATAACCTCATTATATATATATATATATATATATATAATATATTATATATATATACATATATAATATATATATATATATCATATATATATATATAATATTTATATTATTATATGATATATACATATATATAAAATTATATATATATATATATATAGTATATATAATATATACATATTATATAATGTATATATATCGAGGGGAAGAACAGAAAGATTAGCTTTTTGGGTTTTAATCAATATTATTCTACTTCTATGTCCCTGTTTCCTGAATATGAATCATCTAACGGGTTTCAAAAAACAGGGCAAATCCTTGCTAGACACAGCGGATCTTTGCGGCCGTTTGACAGAGGCTATTTGCTCGACAAAAGACGACCTGTGAATTCAAAGTAATGATAACATTTTGGCGCCGCCCACTAACTATCGCCAAGTTTCGCATGCAAAACTGCGGTTTACTCGGAGCAGTTAAACGTACTTCAGGGACGATGACCTTTCCGGTTGCAGGTGCATATGGCGAATTCTCCCGAAAAATGAAGCTGCAACTCGGAGGAACCTCCCAGAGCAAAATAGACTCAGGAATGTGCATTTCTACTGCGAGGTTTTTGCTTCGAATATAAACGTCGCATAGTGGTAACAATATTCAGTCGAACTAATTCTACCTGTTTATCTCGCACTGGTTTGATACTGAGCCTCAACTGGAGAGAATTATAATGTCCTTTGTTTGCGCAAAACATTAAGTTGTCATGCATTTGACGACAAGTAACCCGAAATCTAAGAGTGGGCGGTACAAAGCATGAGAGAGAGAGAGAGAGAGAGAGAGAGAGAGAGAGAGTTTCTCATGCCGGTACTGCTTTTGGATATAGCACATACTCCGTAGCATAGCTGAATAGCTTCTTGTCATCTAAATGCACCCTTCCTACACAAACAATTCCATGTTGAGTGCTTAGGAGCTGTTCGTAAGAGCAATAACCGGTGCTGGCACAAGGCCATCTTAATATAGCTACAATAACAACAACAATAACAAAGTCGGAGTGGCCCTGCCGCTAAAGGTTATGGATCTGCGGCGACATTCCACCGGCATTCCTCATACTGGGACGTAGTTTTCAGGTTACTGGTTGGGTTAAGTTGCATTCACTTCTCACCTAAGAAGTGGCGAAGGAAAGCCTGAGAATGATT
The DNA here is from genome assembly GCF_015104395.2 of Macrobrachium nipponense. Lineage (NCBI taxonomy): Eukaryota > Metazoa > Arthropoda > Malacostraca > Decapoda > Palaemonidae > Macrobrachium > Macrobrachium nipponense. The sequence continues at coordinate 32,024,715 of NC_061094.1, forward strand.
ATTCAAGACCCATAATGTCTAGTGCGGTTTTGAGGGCAAAAGATGTATAAATACAACTTGATGAAAACAGTTCCTTCACTGCATTTAAAGCTTCCTCTCAAGTTCGACTTGGCAAAGCGAACACATGCGGGAGTAAGAATCGAAAAGAAGAGGCGTATTATTACAGACGTGGTCTGCGCAAGTCAGAAGCTAGGCTGTTGATGACGTCATTAAGACGTCTAAATTCTTTTCCCCGTTGTTGCCGTATGGTTGTTCTGCGTTCAGTTATGAAAATAAGAGTAACGAAACAAGCACTCTAGCGCTGGTGCTGCAAAGGCAAGACCCTAGGGATGAACCCGAGAACTTTTCTCGTGTCTGACCAGGGGAAACTCGCGTGTTGTAGAGCTATTTAACAAGGTCTTGCAGGACAGGGTTCTTGGGGAGCAGGTAGCAGCATAATGCCTTGTGTTGACCAGGTTGGAGTTACCTTCCGGGTACGACGGTCGTTGACGAGGATATCCATCTCTTGCATGTTATCCATATTTTATCATTCTTTTATATCTCCATGATTTTTTTCCCCTTATTTATTCTTTTTTTTATACATAAATAACTTATGATCCGATAGGCATCCGTGTTTGAGATTCGTAATTGCAGTTATATTATTTTTGAGGCAACATACAAGGTTATAACTGTTCTTTTCCGCTGTTGGTCCTTTATCTTTGAAAATTCCAATATAATTTAGTATGGAAATCAAAGGTATATAAAAGTGTGCTGCATTGTCATATACATACATGCAAATACACATACATGATATATGTGTGTGTAAGTATTAGCTATTCAAAGAGATGTAGATCCGTAAAGAATTTTCACATGGTACGACAGACATACAAAATATACAAAACGCGACGTAGGTTAAAATCTGATCAACGTTGATTAATTATTCATAACCCTCATTCTATTTTATTACCGGTTTCCAAATGCTAATCTGAAACTTAAAACGCTGAAAAAACGACGATGCAATTCAAATAGAGCAACAAAAGTTTCATTTACAGTATTACGAGGTATATTTACTTAGAACTTACAGTGCGTTTTATATGTTAGGGATTTGGGGAAAAAATGCGTTCTCAGCTTTCGTTGAATATCAGTTTGCGTGATTGATACCTTTAGTATAGCTTTTCGTTTGATATAATCAGAAAACCATCAACGTTTTACAAAAGTTGCATTTTCATCACAGCAAGAAGAAAAAGATTTCATCTTTGACAGTAAATCTCTTGACACTATGCCACAAGCGCTGTGTCCTTTATTTTCAGTTTGATGAATTTTGCCTGTTGCATATTTTTGGCTATCGTTGTTTGTCGACTGATTAACCTTTAATGCCATATATCCATCTACGTGACATAATAATTCTCTAATTCTCTTCTTCACAGCATTGTTTTTCTTTTTCATTTGTGTGTTTTTCCTAAATCTTTGCCGGAGTCTAGTCCAGCATATTCAAGGTTTTTTTTAGCGGGTTGCATGATCACTAACAGTAATATAACTGAAAGGGAAAACTAAGATCAGCTCTTCTATATTATACAGCTAAGAGAGAAAATTACTCAGAACCAAAGGTCATTTTTGAAGGATCGTAGATTATAATTCTTATAGCTTTGGCCTCGAGAGGAAACGGATGTTAACACCAGCTGCGGTCTAGATTGAAATCAAAACCTCTCTAGAATTCTAGATATTTATTCTGTCTCATACAAGAGAGAGAGAGAGAGAGAGAGAGAGAGAGAGAGAGAGAGAGACACACACACACACACACACACACATATATATATATGTGTGTGTGTGTATAATATATATGTATACACACACACACACACACACATATAACACAATATATATCTATATATATATATATATATATATATATATATATATATTAGATATATATTCTGGCCACCATCTTAATATTAAAATTTCAATTTTTTCTTCTATGTTCCTACGCGCTTTGCGTATCACGAGTCCACAATATCTGGACCAAGAAATAGAATACATAAAAAAGATAGGAAACGATCTCTGCTACCCACCTCATTTAATTGATTTATGTTATTCAAAAGCTCACAAAAAGTTTTATATGTTGCTATTAATGAAAAAGAAATGCCTAAAAATGTACTTAGCTTACCTTATTTTCGTGGATTTGAAACCATAAAATCAATATTTTAATCGTTTAATGTTAATGTAGTGTTCTCTTATAACAATACCATTAAAGATATGCTAATTAATCGTTTTACGTTGGTCAGTCTAGTAAAAATTTATGTGTTCGGATTAAGCGGCATATGTATTCAGTTAGAACAGCCCAGACTTCAAATGCACTGTTTATCCATCTGAGTGAAAAATCTCATTGTATTAATTGGTGTGATACCTCGGTAACTGCTAGATCTAATGATTATGTTTCAAGAAATTTACTGGAATCGGCAATTATACAAATCACTAATAAAAACAACCTAAATTTTAGTCTGGGAATGTACCATTTGGACCATATATTTGTAAGATGTTTATGAAGGACCTAAAAATAAATGAACAACTAATAAATTAGTCCCACATGTATATAGTTATTATTCTCTCTCTCTCTCTCTCTCTCTCTCTCTCTCTCTCTCACTCTCTCTCTCTCTCTCTCTCTCTCTTGCTCGATATATATATATTTATGTTTTCTTTCGTCTTTTCATTAATAATAATATTTGTTAGGAAAATTTGTGTAAAAATTCATGATATTAAATTGTATATGCTCCCGTGTTTTTTTCAAAATGTACTGTTTTCTGGAAGAATCACTTGTTTACTGCGGGTATCCTTCAAGGTGTGGTTAGCCTCTGGCGACTCCTCCTTCCTGTAGAGTGAAAATCGCCCTTATGGCTAATCTGGTAGTGTCAGTTTGTATATTAAGCCTTCTTTTGACTGTGTTGCTTTTTGTAAAATCAGTTTGCCTCAGTAAAGGGTCCGAATAGGACCGAAAGTACTTGGCTATCTCGCTTTTTTCCTTTTTTCCTTCGTGGCAAAAACCTTTATTTATACATAGCATCACGTTTTATATACTTCGTGATCAAGTTATTCTATATATATATATATATATATATATATATATATATATATATATATATATATACTATATATATATGTGTGTGTGTGTGTGTGTGTGTGTGTGTGTGTGTGTGTATACACAAGACGCAGACGAGAAAAGGCGAGATAGACACGTCTGCGGTTTACATTGTAACAACAATATAAATTATTGGGAGTTATACTCTAATTTAAAAGCCAAAATGTCATCATTCATTTTTAATTTACATTACTGCATATTAGAATTATTTTACTATTATTATTGTGTTGTATTATTATTATTATTATTATTATTATGATATTATTTAATATTATTATTATTAATATTATCATCATCATCATCATTATTATTATTATTATTATTATTATTATTATTATTATTATTATTATTATTATTATCCGAACTGAGCTAATACTGATATGCAAGACTCTTCAAAGGTCACAAACTCTCACAGAACAGAATGGACATATTAGGAAAATACTTTCTTTTTTAAACCATCTCATACAAATGGATATTCATTACGGCACGCATTCATCATGATGCAGGGGATAGCCTGTATCATGATATATATATATATATAGTATATATATATATATATATATATATATATATATATATATATATATATATATATATATATATATATATATATATATAATGTATATGTATATATATATATGTGTATTTATATATATATATATATATACACACATATATATATGGTCTCTATATATATATATATATATATATATATATATATATATATATATGTGTGTGTGTGTGTGTGTGTGTGTGTCCTAAAATGCCTTGCACTTGCAAGCCCAAACGACCACTAACTTGCAGGACCAAATGGCTGTTTAACTTGCAAAGCCTAAAATTCCATGAACTTGCAAGTCCAACAGGTAATTAACCTGCAAATCCTAAATGTCCATTAACTAGTAAACCCAATTTCCACTGCTTAGGTTATGCACGGCCGGAAAGAGAGAAAAGTTAACAATCAAATTAATGAATATACTAAAATGAGTAACAAGTATTCAGTACAAAGATAACCTAATACTGCTGCATAAAACTGAGAGTGTTCTCATATTCATATTTGTGTTCTCATTTTTATATTTTGTCTGTGTTTAACCCAGGTCTTCTCTGGCTAATGATCTCATCTGCACATTAACTCCATAAAATTGCAAACAAGACAAAGGTGGATGTGGGTGTGTATGAATGTTGACAAAATTAAGCGAGTCAGCAGATGTCTCCAAATCTATAGATTATAAAGAAATTTGATTGCTGCCGTAATGAGAGAGAGAGAGAGAGAGAGAGAGAGAGAGAGAGAGAGAGAGAGAGAGAGAGAGAATGACGGTTTACAGACGAGACGTACAGGAAATCATTAATAGAGATCCACTTAAAAAATGAAAGGAGACCCATCTTTACCGAACGTAATGTTAATACTGCTCTGTGCTGTGCTACTAGCCCGATTTATTTAGTCACTATGAAGCAGAACAGGAACATAAACGCGTGCAATTGCACACTCTAGCAGACACACAAACACCCCTACCCCCATCCATCCCACGGCACAACACAAACACACAAACACACGCACATACATATATTCATATTGCTACACGACTATAAAGGGACATCGTCAGTATCGTCATCAATTTCTTAGACACGCTGCTCCAATGGAACAGATAGTTAACTTAACAAAAAAAAGAAGGAAACAGTAAAGAAAAGAGAATTAAATTAAAAAGAAGGTAAAAAAAGAAAACTCCGGATAAAAAAATTCACAGATTAATATTTAAATAAAACAGAAGTTACGAAGTCCGTACATTTAACAAAATGCCATTCAAGACGCATAGCTCCGTACAAGACATTTCCAGAGCCTCGTTTAAAAGGTTTTCCTCACTAACGTCTGTAATACATGAGTGCCGCTCTCATTTCCAGGTCAAAGGACAGAAAGGCCTCTCTGGTATTGGTAGGTGTGGCATCGCAGAGCCTCTCTCGGCATTACAGAAATATGGATGCCGGTGCTCTTTGAAACGTGTAGTTCTCACTGGCTCAACAGGCGCAAGAAATAGAATTTATGATTTCATGGGAAAATCCCTTATTCTAAGGGAATGATTATATAATATATATATAATTATATATACTATACATATATATATATATATATATATATATATATATGTGTGTGTGTGTGTGTGTGTGTGTGTGTGTGTGTGTGTGTGTGTGTGTCCATAAAATACATCATTCATTGTCTAGTTTCGGCCTTAATCTTGTTTTGTCGAGTTCTTTTATTGTTTATATATATATATCATATATATATATATATCTATATATATATATATATATAATAACATAAATTTCGAGGTAGATCGAATAAGATATTAAATATTAAAGGACATTTATATTTTTGAGCAATTTGTATGAATCACGGCGATGTGATAATTATTCATATATATATATATATATATAATATATATATATATATATATATATATATAGATATATAGATATTAGATATAGATAGATATATATATATATATATATGTATATATATATATATTATATAAAGGAACTTCCTAAGTCAAGGCCGAAATTAGACAATGAATGATGTATTTTATGGACTTATCCGGGATAATCTTCACGCAACACTTCGTACATTGACAGAGAGAGAGAGAGAGAGAGAGAGAGAAACACAATGCAACTGTAATCAACATGATGACTTAACGTCCTATCATTTAATCTCCAGGAAACTGCATACAACTTATGACCATGTTACATACGCGTCTTTACATATAAGAACTGATGTTACCCCTCAATGATGATTAACAAAATATAAAAAAAAAAATGCTAACAATAAATTATAAACAGAACTTCAAAAAAAAGAAGAATCTGCAAAAGTTTTTCACTTCTTTCTAATTGAAAGTTTTTGTCTCCTTTCTCAAATCCTAGAAGGAGGATATTTCTAATGGCTGACAAAGAAATTCGTGACCATCTGAATAAATTATATTTAAGAATTAGGAAAACTCATTTACACAGAACCTCGGTAAAAAAAATTGAGCTCAAATTTTAGAAATCATAAACAATGCATACACGGTGCTTCAATTATTCATTCTTATTTCACGAAAGAATGTAGATTCAATGTCAAAGTCTTCAGTAAGTTTGAATGAATCATCAATCAAGGTGGTAAGTCGATTCTTAATTATAACTGTTCTTACTTGAATGATAATGAAACATGACAATGAAGTTTTAAGTTTATAGACAGGCACAACGTACAACAAATAGAGAGAGAGAGAGAGAGAGAGAGAGAGAGAGAGAGAGAGAGAGAGAGAGAGAGAGAGAGAGAGAGGACAAACAAATTTTGTTCCAGACTTAAAGTACCTCAGAGAGAGAGAGAGAGAGAGAGAGAGAGAGAGAGAGAGAGAGAGAGAGAGAAGAAGGAAAAAAAATTTTGAGAAAAGGAAGAGGAGAGGAGAGAGGAGGGAGAGAAAGGAGAGAGGGGAGAAGAGGGAGAGAGAGAAACGACAAACAAATTTGGGTCACAAATATAATCCAAGATCAATCCAGAGCCCGGCGGTGGCCCACTTGTTAAACGGGGGTCGGAAACCTTTGCATGCAAGCTTGCATAAGCTAAAAACATTCGCAAGGTCATCACGTGACCCCAAAGACGAAAATACGAATGTGACGGAAAAACATTTTGTTTTTGGTCGGATTCACTTCTCTAACGTCAGCTAAGACTAATCTCATGTCCTTGTCACACTAACTTCCCTCTCTCTCTCTCTCTCTCTCTCTCTCTCTCTCTCTCTCTCTCTCTCTCTCTCTATTCATAAAAGTCATACATCCAAACTATCTCAATATGATCTACAACAAAAACTAGAGAGCCTGAAAATGCACGGCTTAGAAACGCGTCGATTGCGAATAGAAACATTCAAAATACTGAAAGGCATAACAAAAATAGGCAATAACCTATTTACGTTAAACGAAAACCAGACAAGTAACAATGGTTGGAAACTAGAGCTGAAGAGATATAACACTTCTCATTGTGAGAACTTTTTTTTACATACAAGATGTGTGACACATGGAATAAACTGCCACCAGAAGTTGTAAACAGCAACAATGTGGAATAGTTTAAAAGAAAGCTAGACAAAACCATTAGAACACTGAATGAACAGTAAAACCTACTCCTAGAGATAAGTGGGCACACGATGTCTCCTCGGATGGACTAATAATTCTTTGGGACATCCTTATCCTTGTAACTCCTTGTAACTCTTGTTCATACCAGATACTGCAACCGTAAAATTCTACTCACCAAACAAAAATCAATAGTTCTGATATCCTATTTTCTCTCTGAACAGCCTGGAAGAGGCCTACGATCAATTACCAGAAGGCCCGCTATAGTCCTAGTACTTATATTGAAAGTTATCAACTCTAAGAAAACGAATCCACGTGGATACATGAAACCTACCACATTTTAAGCGTCAAATTATGTTTCATCATAGCATATCGCCCTCCGCCGTACTGTATTCAAGAAAATAACTAGGTACTGTACCAGTTATTTACTAATATACTCCAAAAATAACCTGGCATCAAGCATGATGAGGAAAAGGAGGCACATACAAAATCGTGCATTAGAACCACGAATGGCAACTTGTCATTGGAGCGTCGTGCATAATCTAACATACAATAACTTCATACGCAACATATCCAAAAATGAATCATAACATTCAACATTATCCCTGTCTACCAAAGTCTCAAACCTTAGTAAGGATAACCAACGCGAAAGTACGACTTTTGTCTTCCAAAAACTGAGAGGAAAAATTGAACTTGAAGAGATGAGTCAAATTACATTACTGTTCTAAAAAAAAAAAAAAAAAAAAAAAAAAAAAAAAAAAAAAAAAAAAAAAAAAAAAAAAAAAAAAAAAAAAAAAAAAAAAAATACCTACCAGTTTAGAACGATTCTATGGATAATCTTCAAATAATTAAGGATTCAACTAAGACTTAAACCAAAAAGTCAAACCGAAAATGGAGCGGTAGTATAATATTAATATAAATAAAAAATCTCATAACCACGCAGATCTCAGAATATCAATGTTAAATTAATTTCCCCAAAAAATATGTGTGAGCTCATATAAACACAAAACACCTTAGTATATCGACTCCCGATAAAATCTACATTTTAATTTCATAAATTAACTGATATAATTTTTTTTAATTTACGTTTTTAACTTCATTTTTTAAAATTAAATTTTTACTTTTTTTTTTGTAATAAATTAACTTTTTCAATTTCATAAATTTACTTCTTTAATTTATATTACGCAGACCTTTGATTTGCGGCATGAAGTTCTCGAAATAAATGACTGACGTGGAAATCGTAAAAGTTACTGTACTCCAGTACAGAAAAATACCCAACTCCCCTCCCCATCTCCAATGGAAGATTCATTCACAAATCAAAACACCAACAATCGTCAATCACTCCAACGCCTGCACGCTACAGAACCCAGTTTAAGGCTGCTATACCAACCTGGCTCTAAAGAACTCTTTAGACCTTGACACCAGTACAGTCTTTGTTTGTTTGTATGGTGTTTTTACCGTTTACGTTACATGGAATCAGTGGTTATTCAGCAACGGGACCAACGGCTTTACGTGACTTCCGAACCACGTCTAGAGTGAACTTCTATCCCCAGAAATACACATCTCTCACCCCTCAATGCAATGCCCAAGAATCGACCAGTACAGTTAATCTCCCACCTACACCATCCAACCCTCCATTCATGAATAGTACTTCCGATCTCTCTTTAAGCCCTGCTTTTCAACCTCATCTATTCTCAGAGCACAGTCATTCATATTCTATAATAAGCTTTCATCCAATAGAATCACGCACTTTCCTCCCTTTACTGTCAATCTTCTCCCATGACTGCTCCATAGAAATCACGAACCATACACCCTTTCTCCTGTCTAATACTCACGCTGCTTTCTTTATCAAGATTTCTTCTTTGCTCTGGCTTACTTTCTGTCATATTTCTTTCATACACCTTCCATATAGATATATATATATAGAAGATATAGATATAATCTATAAACGGAGCTATTTTGGTGTTTTTTATGGGCTCCTTTTATAAGATGGAATCCTGTTCTAACAGAACATTTTTACCCGTCACACACACGCACGCACACACACACGCACGCACACACACACACGCACACACACACACACACACACACATATATATATATATATATAATATATATATATATATATATATATATATGTGTGTGGTGTGTGTGTGGTGGTGTGGTTTGAAGTGTGTGTGTTGGTGTATGTAACTATATGTCTATTGTGTTTGTATGAGTGAGGCCAAGGGGCAGCACAGCATGCAATGCTGGGCTGAGGAAAGAACCAAATTTACACAGGACAAGAAACAAACCCTGAATGGAAACAACCCGATATTCAATTTGGGTCTGCAAACGTGGGATCATTCATCCCCACGCGAGGGTTCGTCATCTGCAGAGCATTCTTTTTAGTTATTCTTCATTCTAATATTTTTTCTTTTCCTCTCCAATTCATTTTGTTTTTATTTCTATTAACAATGTCATAAAGGAAAGTGTTGAGCATATCTTCCTCAGCACAGTTAAATATTGTTATTTTTTATATTATGGGAAAATATTTCAATTTCTCTAAACTACGATCTGTAGCGATACATTCCTTTGGAGGATATAACTAAAGGATTTTGCGTTTCCCATTATTTAGGTATTGGAATGGTATATATATATATATATATATATATATATATATATATATATATATATATATATATCATACATACATACTACATATAGTATAGATGGAATTCGTTAGTAAAATGAAAATATAAAATAAAAACTTTCAAAAAGTACTCTTCATCTAAGCGTTATTTCTCTCGTTCTTCAATTCTTGCGATCACTCTGTTACCTGTCTTTCCCAAATAAACATTTGTTCTGACGGTTAACCTTTTACCTTCCTTACATAAGCAATAAAGTAACTTTTACTTTCGTTAGTTTTACGTCACAGATGAACTAACAAAGATGAAAAGAATGGCGGTCAATTTGATCCTGTACTTGAGCGCACCGCGCAGGGATCTATCATTCTTTTCATTTCCTCGCAAAAGCAATTTCTAAACCAGTTCCTTTGTCTTCGCCAGCCACCGGTAATTCATTTCTCTCGATACCGTTGTTATCTCTTCAAGCAACTCGGAATCAACTTCTCTTTCCTAACATCTCCGCCGTTTGCTTTCAAGCGAGAGTTATTAGATGTCTAAGACAATTCGCAGTAATGACAGAGGCTGCTCGATACGCTCCAAGTAATGCCACATCATCCGATGATACCACCAGGAGGAATTTCCTGTCATAAGCCGTAGGGTCATTCAGGTCCCTCGAGGAAGCGTGCAGAGGTGCTTGGGCGTCCCTCAGGGTATCTCCCCACCCTCCCAACCACCTATTTCACCACAATCCCAGTTTCTTCAACCCATGAAATATCATTTAAAACATCGGTTATCCAGCCCCTTCGAAATCCCAAGCATAGGGAGTATCCAGAAGCACATAAACAACTCTCTACCTTGAAAGTACGCCTGTACCTAGACGTCTTCAGTCATTGCATTTTGTTTGTTTTTATTGTGTTTTCACGTTGCATGGAACCAGTGGTTATTCAACAACTGGACCAACGGCTTTACGTGACTTCCAGTCATTGCATTAGTCAGTGATTTCTTTCTTCACAAATAGAAACATGAGAGCATCCCAAGGGTACGAAAGCATTTCACCGACAAACCAACAATAATAACGAAAGAATTATAAAGTGATTGCGTTTTAAAATCTCGCAATCACTGATGCTGTGATTTAATTTATAGCGCTTATGACCAAGACGTTAGTCATCTCAAAATAGCTTTTTATAAACAAAGATCAATGAAGGCTACCCACACACCCTTAATCCAATAAACAACTTCCGAGATTCAGCGCTCTTTTACACGGATCGTTTGTATGTACGAGCACAACCATGGCCCAAGATAACGCCTGACCCGAACGTGAAAACTTTCTCAGCCGTGTTTGAGAACAAGCAGACGCCCAGATGCTGTGGTTGTGCGACATACCTTTACATCCCCCTTCCACCAAACTCTTTCGAATGTTCATAAATTTCCCACGACCACAGCCACTGCTCCTAAAATATTAACATCTCTAACAATGTTTTATTAGTATAGTGCGAGCGCTCACACGCAAATATCGGCACAGGGACGTGATGGTGACTTTTTTTTTTATCACAACTTTTTTCTACCCTAAGGGAGTTACCCTTCCGATTTTCAAAATTTTAATTTTGAGATGGGGCTGCTCGCACCACACCATGCTCTCTAGGACCGATCATCAGTTCTCTCTCTCTCTCTCTCTCTCTCTCTCTCCTTTTGCCTTCCAACTTACTTTCACACAACCGTTTAAAAAAAAATTGAGCTGCACATCCTCCCTTTTTCCAAACCCACTAATGTTCTCTCCCTTTCACATGTTTTACTTTCCTCTGTCAAAATCCTACCAAATATTTCCTTGGTACACTAACATCATGCCCATGCAATTTTCAGCCACCTCTATCACCTTTACCGTTATACAATTAGTAATTATTCCTATTGCCTATTCTTTTGGAACATTTCCCTCATCCAGACAAACTCCTTTGCCTTAATTTGGTAAAGGAAATTTATCATTTTTACCACTTGATAACGGCAACGCTTAATCTTAGCATCCAGATACAAGGTATATACTTATACCATATACCTTGTCCAGACATAATGATTTACTTCTTTCTTTCTCATCAGTTTCAGTCGTACAAGTGAATCAGATTTATTTTTTACTTTAAATCAAGTTTAAATTATGGTGTTAATTTAAAAAAAAAGTACAGATACACTCATTCACTTATTGTAATCTTCTGTATGACTATATCCTACATGGTGCGTGACCGTTGACGCTGTTAATACTCACGTAATGGCACATAAAGAGAGAGAGAGAGAGAGAGAGAGAGAGAGAGAGAGAGGAGAGAGAGAGAGAGGAGTCACTGACTATGCAACGACCAAAGACAACGGACCGGTGGTAGGAACTGCAGCCTGTGGCAGGTAAGCAGACCCCATTGCTGGTTATAGGAGACCCCGACCACAATACCACTAGGTATCTGCTTACTTAGTTTCGCTTCTGTTTCCTTTTTCGTCAAAAAAGCAGCGTACTTCTTGTTGTAAGCATTCACAAGAACGAGAGCCTACCGAGACGGATTTTAGGCAATACGTTAAAATCTTTAGTACATTTGCCTACATCAAACATTAATTATTTTCCTTTTCGTGTCGTCAGTAGATTATAATATGAACAACAGGATTCAATGAGCCATCATTTTTATGTTTTTGTATGGTGCTTTTACGTTGCATGGAACCTGTGGTTATTCAGCAACGGGACCAACGGCTTTACGTGACTTCCGAACCACGTCGAGAGTGAACTTCTATCACCAGAAATACACATCTCTCACTCCTCAATGGAATGGCCGAGAATCGAACCCGCGACCACAGAGGTGGGACGCTAATACCATACCAACCACGCCGCTGAGGAGCTATCATTTTTATGCGATACACAAACGTTTCCCGATGAAGCGCAGGTCAAATATCTTGCTAAATTAGCGTATCAATAAAGTTGAAAAGCAGCTGATATCAATTTTCTGTTGCATCATCCCGGTACATAACTCTATATATTGTGCAATGCTTTTATCCACAGAGTAGAGCATCACAGTTTGACTCAGAGTTAACAGTTGTAATGGTCGTTCTCACAACAACGGCATCTGGTGCTATTGTGCGGAGATTAAAAAAAAAAATAATAAATAATCGTGAATTTCGGTAATATCATTTTTACCTGTTCCTCGTTGGACGAGTGGTTTTCGCACTCGGTTACCAGTCCGGTGGCCCGAAGTTCGATTCTCGGCTCGGCCAACGCGGAATAAGAGGAATTTATTTCTGGTGATAGAAATTCATTTCTCGATATAATATGGTTCGGATCCCACAATAAGCTGTAGGTCCCGTTGCTAGGTAACCAATTGGTTTCTAGCCACGTAAAAATATCTAATCCTTCGGGCCAGCCTTGGGAGAGCTGTTAATGGTCTGGTTAAACTAAGATATACTTAACTTAACCTGTAAACTAAAGAATTGATGTCTAGCAGATTTTTAATTTTTTCGGCGATGCAGACTTTTCAGACCCATAATGAAATGAATAATAATACTCCTTCGTGATTGCATACCATAACAGCAGTCAGTCATTCCCTTTACCGAGGGAACTGCAGGCGCCAGCCTCTGCTTCATTAAATTTCACTCAATTTTCTTGACCACCGTGTTTCTGAGGCCGCCCTTTCGCATGCCACCCCTTTCTGCCTCGTCCCTCCCTCTGTGAGATGAGAGTTTCATTTTCCACTGCAACATACCCTATATATATATATATATATATATATATATATAGATATATATAATATACATATATATATATATATATATATATATATATGTTATATTATATATATATATATATATATATATATATATTTATATATATATATTTTATATTGATTTATCCTTTTTTTTTTAATACAAAACGCGCATTTAATCGGCCTAATGTAAAGAAGCCATGAAAAGACAAGCAAGTTTTATTGAAATTTGGAACTTTCAATGAAACTGGCCAGGCATGGTCTAAATGTAAAGCATTAGATGCTGCTACTGCTGCTGCTGCTGCTAATATAATAATAATAATAATAATAATAATAATAATAATAATAATAATAATAACTCCAGCATTGTATCTCAACAACTCCAGCATTGTATCTCAAATCACCATGCACCCAAAGGGTGGATGACCACAGGAAGAACATCCTTAGTACAAAAAGACATGAGTAAGGGAAATATAGCCAGTAACTACAGCCTATCACCTGCCTACCAATAATGTGGAAGTTTACTAACAGGTATCATCAGTGAAAGGCTATACAATTACCTAGAGGAGACAAACACCATCCCCCACCAACAGAAAGGCTGCAGAAGGAAGTGTAGGGGCACAAAAGACCAGCTCCTCATAGACAAAATGGTAATGAAGAACAGTAGGAGAAGGAAACCAACCTAAGCATGGCATGGATAGACTATAAGAAAGCCTTCGACATGATACCACACACATGGCTAATAGAATGCCTGAAAATATATGGGGCAGAGGAAAACACCATCAGCTTTTCTCAAAAATACAATGCGCAACGGAATACAAAACTTACAAGCTCAGGAGAGGGATCTTCCAGGGCGACTCACTGTCCCCACTACTCTTCGTAGTAGCCATGATTCCCATGACAAAAGTACTACAGAAGATGGATGCCGGGTACCAACTCAAGAAAAGAGGCAACAGAATCAACCATCTGATGTTCATGGACGACATCAAGCTGTATGGTAAGAGCATCAACGGAAATAGATACCCTAATCCAGACTGTAAGATTGTATCTGGGGACATCAGGATGGAGTTTGGAATAGAAAAAATGCGCCTTAGTCAACATGCAAAAAGGCAACGTAACGACAACTGAAGGATAAAGAAAGCTACCAGATGGGAGCAACATCAAACACATAGATGAGACTGATACAAAATACCTGGGAATAATGGAAGGAGGGGATATAAAACACCAAGAGATGAAGGACACGATCAGGAAAGAATATATGCAGAGACTCAAGGCGATACTCAAGTCAAAACTCAACGCCGGAAATATGATAAAAGCCATAAACACATGGGCAGTGCCAGTAATCAGATACAGCGCAGGAATAGTGGAATGGACGAAGGCAGAACTCCGCAGCATAGATCAGAAAACCAGGAAACATATGACAATACACAAAGCACTACACCTAAGAGCAAATACGGACAGACTATACATAACACGAAAGGAAGGAGGGAGAGGACTACTAAGTATAGAGGACTGCGTCAACATCGCGAACAGAGCACTGGGCAATATCTGAAAACCACCAGTGAAGACGAGTGGCTAAAGAGTGCGTGGGAAGAAGGACTAATAAAAGTAGACGAAGACCCAGAAATATACAGAGACAGGAGAATGACAGACAGAACAGAGGACTGGCACGACAACCAATGCACGGACAATACATGAGACAGACTAAAGAACTAGCCGCGATGACACATGGCAATGGCTACAGAGGGGAGAGCTAAAGAAGGAAAACTGAAGGAATGATAACAGCGGCACAAGATCAGGCCCTAAGAACCAGATATGTTCAAAGAACGATAGACGGAAATAACATCTCTCCCATATGTAGGAAGTGCAATACGAAAAATGAAACCATAAAACCACATAGCAAGCGAATGCCCGGCACTTGCACAGAACCAGTACAAAAAGAGGCATGATTCAGTGGCAAAAGCCCTCCACTGGAGCCTGTGCAAGAAACATCAGCTACCTTGCAGTAATAAGTGGTATGAGCACCAACCTTGAGGGAGTGATAGAAAACGATCAGGCAAAGAATCCTCTGGAACTATGGTATCAGAACGGATAGGGTGATACGTGCAAACAGACCAAACGTGATGTTGATTGACAAAGTCAAGAAGAAAGTATCACTCATTGATGTCGCAATACCATGGGATACCAGAGTTGAAGAGAAAGAGAGGGAAAAAAAAATGGATAAGTATCAAGATCTGAAAATAGAAATAAGAAGGATATGGGATATGCCAGTGAAATCGTACCCATAAATCATAGGAGCACTAGGCACGATCCCAAGATCCCTGAAAAGGAATCTAGAAAAACTAGAGGCTGAAGTAGCTCCAGGACTCATGCAGAAGAGTGTGATCCTAGAAACGGCACACATAGTAAGAAAAGTGATGGACTCCTAAGGAGGCAGGATGCAACCCGGAACCCCACTATAAATACCACCCAGCCGAATTGGAGGACTGTGATAGAGCAAAAAAAATAAAAAATAAAAAATAATAATAATAATAATAATAATAATAATAATACAGTAAATGTTAACAGCATTATTTATAACACACCTATAAATAATTTGCCAAGTTAAGCCTGTGTAAAATATTGGGTTTGGTCACTTTTAAATAAATAAAATAGGGGGAAGGGTGATAGTAACATCAAAATACCGGCAAAACTAGAATGCTCAATGCCTGAATTCATAGGAAGATGGTACTAACGTTAAAAAATAAATAAATAAATAAAAATAAAGAGGAATTTGCAACGGGAAATGAACACTGCTATTACGCAGCTTGAAACATTTTTAAAATTCATTATATAATTTTTTTTAAATCATCGTTTGTAAGAAATTATGCAGATCTTAGACATTTACTTTAATAACGAAATAACTATCATCGTTTAGCTTTCAATCATAAAATCACTTTCATAGCTCGGCTCTGAAGTGTAACAAATCTTTTGAAATTACTGTCATTGGCTGTAGGCTTTGAACTCATGAACTTTCCCAGAAATTAGTTCCATATTACTCTCTCTCTCTCTCTCTCTCTCTCTCTCTCTCTCTCTCTCTCTCTCTCTCCAAATGTTTAGGAGTAACGATCAGCGCAAAATGTTTAAAGAACATAGTCTTTCTTAAAGTATTTCATCACCCATTATAATTGTTTTGCCGCATACCTAATCGCACAAAATGTGGAGTGATTTCGATTCACTGGATACGGTAACGAAAAAATAGAAGTACTTTGTAAGTGTTAAAATCCCATTTGTTTTACCACTACGAGAATAATGTTTCTGCGAATGAAAGTGGGAGAAGTATGTATGCGACTGTCAATATATTGCGTTCACGATCACCGAATAGGGGAGAAAATAATCTTCACATGCTCGCAAATACACACACACACACACACACACACACTGAAAACAGTTTCACCACTCCCTATAGCAACTGCAAAACTTTTCAAACAGACGAAAATGTAATATTCAAATTGTATACAGAAAATTGACCAAACTTCTAAGGGACAGACTGTGGTGGATTTAAAAAATCCGTGGATGGTCACTCACTCAAGACTTGACGAAGTGGATAAGCTACGTTTGGTATCTTACCTGAAAGAGAGAAATAGAAGAGACATTATTAAAACACGTTGACTTCAGCTGAGTGTCAAAAGTAATAACAACAATAACAATGGAAATATTTGTTTGTAATCTGTCTACGACAATGTTTCATACATCTTCAGTCTGGACCTCACTTTAGTCACTCGTGTGATGCTTTCTACCAAAAACCAAGTTCCTCTAGAAACAATACTACTTTAACGGCGATTTGTATATTTTGAATACCATAACCTATCTTCCAAATTTGGTCCTCGTGGAACACACGATCTATTTAGTCAACCTTCCGTGAAGTAGTGGACAGAAAGTACTAAAATATATCCATTTTTTCATCGCATGAGGAAAGGTGCATTTTAATCAGTATTGAAAACAGGGATACAAGTGTATATAATATGTATTTCGGTGTGTACATTAATGGATCAAATATTTTATTTATATACCTTCACACTATTAGACATACCTCATCCCTTGCCTCATCCATTCCTACTGGAGATAAGGCGTGACGCAATAATATTCGTTACAATTAAATGTGATGTAATTTTCGCTTACTCGGGGTGTAAGCCTACACACTATTTGATGTTGTTGTTGTTCTTGTTGGGGGGGAGGGTTGTTTGAAAGGTCTATGGGAGTGCCTATAAAGGTCTGAAAAAGATGTTTCGCGTTGAGTTGAAGATACAGGAATTTTAGGATATGATATTTATGATTTATTTACTAGAATAAAAATGTAAAAAAACTAAATAATGTACATGTTAACAGTACAGAAAAATTATTTCAAATAAAACATAGCGTATTATTTTAATTTTCGTGGCGAAACAAGGCTCTATTTGACTGTAGAATTTAGCACGTTTCAATTTACAACATATGCGTTAGGGGAAAATCTTGCACGCGTCCCGAATAAGCTGGAAGTCGGATCACGCCTTGATATAGGTACATTAACATGAACAAACTACTTGGATTGTTTTTTACTTTAACGAGCATTCACGATTTTGATACTACATGTGATATGATTAAGAACATTCATTATATAAAGTATCAAAATTATACACGAACTCGCAACATTTTTTATTATTGTGGTCCTCTTAGAATATTAAGAATAATTGTAGTGATTATTATTATAACATTATTGAGCAACTAAGGTTTTTCAACTTATTATCGCTCATTTATAAATAATGTTGTCAAAATTCTGAAAAGAATGAACTTGACCTTCAAAAAAAAAAAAAAAAAAAAAAAAAAAAAAAAAAAAAAAAAAAAAAAAAAAAAAAAAAAAAAAAAAAACTTACCATTGTGCAAATACCATGCTCGTAAGATCTCTCTCTCTCTCTCTCTCTCTCTCTCTCTCTCTCTCTCTCTCTCTCTCTCTCTTCGTGCTTCATGTGTTTTATTATAATGCTGAACGACCCAGTTACTACGTGAAGTGTCATTCCCTGTGACAAAAGTTATCTTTTAGCTTTTAGTTCATAAATCAGATGTGGCAGGATTACATGTGTGCGTGTGTGTGTGCGTGTGTGTGCTTTCATGCCTATAGGTAGTTGATCCACAGCCTCAACTCTATTAAATAAATATCCAAAACAAATGTCTGCACGAAAAACAAAGGTCAAATTGTCCGGTAATGATCTGGGTCACTAGGTCGAAGTCTTAAGCAGATTTGGGTTGCACATGAAATGGACTCTTCTCTCTCTCTCTCTCTCTTTATGTGCCATTACGTGAATATTAACAGCGTCAACGGTCACGCATAA
Source organism: Macrobrachium nipponense (assembly GCF_015104395.2). NCBI lineage: Eukaryota > Metazoa > Arthropoda > Malacostraca > Decapoda > Palaemonidae > Macrobrachium > Macrobrachium nipponense. The sequence continues at coordinate 32,043,592 of NC_061094.1, forward strand.
TTTAGGATATATTCATACAGAATATTACAATAAGTGAATGAGTGTATCTGTACTTTTTTAATTAACACCATAATTTAAACTTGATTTAACGTAAAAATTAAAACTGATTCATTTGTGCGACTGAAACTGATGAGAAAGAAAGAAGTAACTCATTATATCTGGATGCCAAGATTAAGCGTTGCCGTTATCAAACGGTAAAAATAATAAATTTCCTATACCATATTAAGGCAAAGAAGTTGATTACTCCCGGAAGTCAGAAACAGGTCCACATACATGCATATCTACAATTCTCATTCTCTTTCACATTAACTTTTCGTGATAGGTTACTCCTGCAGCGTTACCTGACAAAATTGCAGTACATCATTTGTCCCTTAAATTTATCCTGGAATGCTCTCAGTTACAAAAGTTGCAAACACGCAGATGTGAATGGTATTAGGGACCCGTCGACACATGTAAGAGAATCAGGAGCCTTTCTGGCACTGCGCAATGGAAATAGCGAGGCAGAGGGAATAAATGAGGCATAGAGGTAATAATTGTATGCAATAAACAGAGACTATAGTCAACCTACAATCGAAAGAAAAGCCTCTGATTCAAAAATGACTTTGTGAAAAACAACTTTGTGTACAGATCATCACCAGATACGCAAAACATTACTCCATTTTAGGATAGGTCTTATCTAAAATGCTGAAGGGCTACTTAGAGAACTATTTCAGACACTAAAAGACTGCATTGACTTTAAAAACACAACTGAAATGCGCTACTAAATGACATTTTAGTACAACACACTTTATTGGAAAATTTACAAACGATCCATAGAGTATCGCTACATTCTGCTGACTATTGATGACATCATCATCCAATTGAATATATATATAATATATATATATATATATATATATATATATATATATCTATTATATATATAACATAATATTGTTGACTTTCTCACAAGTACAGCACGGATAACTCTGCAATCATGTAACTTTCCGAGTAGCAACAATGCGGATGCTGAAAGCGATGGTGCAGCAACATAATCTAGGAAAAATTAAGTGCTAATTCTCAATGGATAATCGTTACATTTACAGATTCATGCAACACTCTCTGTCAAAATGAGGTAGATGAAAAGGAAAAGCAGGACAGTTTCTTATTATGAAATACAGAGAAGAGAGAGCGAAAGAAAGTTTCTTGCAATAAAATACAGAAGTTAGTAAAGACGTTGGTGACAGACAATTCTCAAACTACGACAGTAAGAAAAAAAAAAATGTCATTTTTATGTCTACCTGAACAAGCAACAGGAACAAGCCCAAATCAACAAAGGTCTCAGGATATCCTTCCTGTGGATTTGGTGTACTTCCTCGTCTCTGAAGACCACTAACATCCTACAAAGGCCCTTTGGTGCCATAAAGAAAGTTGATATTTCCTCTATTATTCCTCTGTCACCATATAAAATTGCTGAGAGAGAGAGAGAGAGAGAGAGAGAGAGAGAGAGAGAGAGAGAGAGAGAGAGAACTGCTACCATGACTTGCGGTATTGTATTTTGTTTCGTCGTTGACATAAAAAAATTCTTGCTTTATGGCAGATATATCATAATAATGCAACTAATCATAAGATTCTTGTTGTAAAAGAGCTCTCGACAAGCATTATTTTTAAAATGTCATGTTTTTTTTATAAATATTCAGTGTATAATAAAACAGCCAGAATAGTCTCAAGACGTATAAGGTCAATGAATCCACGAGCTAAATCTAAATAAAGACTGTGATGTTAAGCAATAAAGATTTTTTTTCATTAATGAAAAATTACTTAATGAGTGACGATATTGAAGCCAGCGAACGAAAAGCGTTGAGTAAATATAAGGCCGCCCTTCCTATGAGAAATTTCGTTTTTCGTTTCAGTGATTATAGCCCGGGCCTAACCCCGAACCCCAGACCTACCCACCCGACACCAACCTCAAACAACCCCCCTACTAATTCAATTCCCGCGATTTATAATCCCTTTGATAGATCCTAATCAATAGCAGACACGGAGAAAACAATCCCTCTTTTTATGACAACGAAGGAGTTATGGCCTCCTGTAGCGAGGGAAAATTGAAGTTCTGGGAAGGGGGAGGGGGAACGGGGTGGGGGGGGGGTGGGGGTTATGGGAGTGAAATGGAGGAAGTCTAAAAACAAAAAAAAAAAAAAAAAAAAAAAAAGAGGAAGCAGCTCTGACGGGAAGAAGAAAAAATGAGGAAAAGAAACTTGGGAAAGGAGACGAAAGCGGAAAAATCGTATTATACCTGATAACATGTCATTCCGGGATCGACGACGCATTGTAATTCAAGCGTTCCTACGGGCGATTTCCCTAAATACAATCTTTATGAGGTAACTGCCTTTCCGTTCTTGTTTCTTTCCCTATTCATGTCTCCTGTTTAATAAAAGGGGGCTTTCACGAAACATCAGATTATCAGCCGTTTTGTTCCGCTCCATCATAATAAGAGTTCTGGCATATCGCATTGAGGTCTCTGGTCTCAGATTTAGACATTTTTTCAGTGATAGAAGTTTTGAAAGCTGCTCCTCGAAGTTCTGATGGAATTTAAGCAAAACTTCACGTTAATTCACTGATTTTTCCAGCGTGACTCAACCGGACGCCTAAAGAAGTGTATTGGCTAAAAGTGTACTCAGCGTATTAGCTAAAAGTGTACTCAAAAGTGTATTGGCTAAAAATGAACTCAAAACGGTGATATGTTCAGTTCCTTACACAGTATTTTCTTACGTCTGAAAAAATTTCAAACGAAGCTACTGAGTACAGAAAAGTGCCCTAAAGAAATACTTTATTAATAGGATATGAGATTTTATAACAAGTCTCTGAATTCGAGATCAACATCAAACTGAAAACCTGAAACTGAAAGAGTCTAGGTTAAACGTTTGGTAAAAAATAAATAAATAAATGTCTCAATGAAGCAATATGGCTCTGTTAACTTACTTATATAGACTGGATACACTAAGGAATAGAAAGCATCGTATAAAGGTCCTTCAAAATATTCTGACAATGAAACAGCAACATCATTTAGCGACATTTTACTGTGGTAGAATCTAGTTGCTCCTTTACTTACTCCTGTTTAATATACGCCTCTAAAATACATAATTTATGTAAGAAGGGAATACCATAGGAAAATGATAGGCAGAAATCCAAAAACCTTCGTCTTTACTATAAGACATTCGTTCCTTGACAGTGTCTTAGTAAAGACGAAAGCGCTTGGATTTCTGCCTATGTTTTTTCCTGTGGCATTCGTGCATCTACTGAGATTTTTCAAGCATAATTTTTGTAAACATTATTAATTCTATCGTGAGCCTTTCGTAAATCAGGAAATGAGAGTAAGACGTCTTTAGGGAGCCACAAAATTCCGCAGTGTCACAGCAGACGTAAGATACGATGAGTGGAAGAGAAGCTCTCCCTGAGATTGGTCGTATACCTGATGTCGGAGGAGATAAAATAACTCAACCAATTTAATGTCCAGTCCCATCTCGGTATTAGGTTTTTGGTACACAGCCCCTGGCCTCCTCCCCAACATATTTGATAATGGTAATATATCAAGTCAGTCAGTAAGCCTGTCTATCATAGAGGAATAAAGCATTTTAATGTAACTGAGTTTATAAAGAATATACATTAAACAATACTGGAAAATGACTTCCATGACCAAGCTCTATCTACTGGGTAAAAAATAAATAAAAAAGTTTTGTTTCTTTGGAAAATATCGTACGTTAGAAATAGCTTAGCATGACCAACCTCATGGGCCTCACTGAAGACATAAAGACAGAGGCTTTGTTTTGACAAAAATTGCATAAATAAAACAAGTGGTTTGCTAAGCAAGGAAATACATAAGAAAGAAATGAGACGCTTCAATACACTATCATCTGAGAACATTTCCGGGGAAAACAACACTTGATTACCGGTAACTATAATAATAGTTTCAATCCTTGTTTCCAAAACATGTGCGTGTGCAAACATCGCCGACACACTAACCCACATTCAAACTCTATTATATCTATCTATCTAGATATCTAGATATATATATATATATATATATTATATATATATATGTATATATTATATATTTATCTATCTACTATCTAGATAATATATATATATATATATATATATATATATATATATATATATAGATAGAGAGAGAGAGAGAGAAACTGTATGAACGAGATTAGGGCCAATTGAGGCTCTCTACCGAAATGACACTGTATGTCAAGTAACAGGAAAACATGAGATTATGCCTTGTCACTTTCCGTAATATCCACATTTGAGATGTCTTACTCATAGATCTAGAAAAAAAATTATTGACACATCTAAACAGTTGTTATTGGTCAACTCGTTTTCTAGGCCATTTCAAACAACGGAGGGTATTTCAAATTAGCATTTAGATTGGTGCAAATTTTATATTTTGCTCTTGACTGATACCAGGCTATCTACCCTTTTATGAAAAATAGCACTCCTATGTGGAGATAATTCTCCACATACTGTTCTTCGTGATGGCTGAATCAATGGGGCTAAGCCTAAATCAATGACTAACCGCTTACTTTCGTTTCGGCGTCATTACAAATCAACCTCGGGGTCGACAGTCGACACTTGAGCTCAGCTTTTTGTCTGCATGCCAGCAGCAGCTACTTGGCTAAGTTGTACAGATAGGAGTCATATTGGAATGTACAAGTATACTGAGTAGAGATGGATTAAAATAAACTCTCATGCCATTGTCTTTTAAGGTGTAGAGCTAAATCATTTCCTGAACTGCTCAACATGCTTCAAACTAGACGGCAAGTTAATCATGACAAAAGAAGCAGACTATTAGGCTTAATGTGGAAACCAAGTTTAATCTTGACAGAAATATTATATATATATATATATATATATATATATATATATATATATATATATATATATATATATATATATATATATATATATATATGTGTGGAGTGGCTGGCTTGTGTCTGCCAACAGCGAGCACGAGTACGAAAACCTTGACATAATTCTCGTAAATTATTGAATTATATTTATGCTACCTTGAATGCACATTACCTTCCGTACAATCGATTGTGTGGCAGGCACTGAGCGTTGCAAATCACAACAAATATATAGAGAGAGAGAGAGAGAGAGAGAGAGAGAGAGAGAGAGAGAGAGAGAGAGAGAGAATGTTACAACAGGGTATTCCTTTCTTTCGTCACTCCCACATGTATTCACAAAAAGTAGCCATTAAAACGGTGTTGTTGGGAGCCTTGGAGTATTCCAATAACTGACCGAGTGAGTACCAGGAGCACCGCAGCATAGTTTAATCAAATCTGGAATATATATATGGTATATATATATATATATATATCTATATATATATATATATATATATATATGATATTATATATTTCATATATATATTAATATATCTAAATATATATATATATATATATATATATATATATATATATATATATAGTATAAAACCACAAAAACATAATTTTATAAGAAATGTCCAAGATATTTGAAAAGGCCATTAAATGGATTTTGCATTTAAAGAAAGACAAAAAAAAATAAAAAAAAAATATATATATAAAAAATGTGAGAAACTGCGCACCGATAAAATAAACACAAAACATATAAGGAAATGTCCAAGTTGTTAAAAGGACACAGAACGGATATTTTCATATTTTTAAAGAAAGATAAAAACAAAAAAATGAAAGAAACTGCGCGCACCGATAAAATATTTCATACATAAATACATAAGCTGCAGAACAGTTCGCGAGCTACAAGTTTAATGACCAGGGGCATCATAAAACTGGAATCAATTCCATGAGCAGTGGCACGTTAACGGGTCTTTAAACCCACGGTCTTTTAAACCCACACTCGTGACGTAAGAAGCATCGCTCCCGAAGCCTTTCTCACCGCATACTGAACTGCCCAATAACCATTGGTCTTTTACGGCCGATTATAAACGCTCGTACATTGAGGAAAAGGGCTTTTTTTAATACAACCCATCCAGGGAACAGTCGTTCACCAAAGTAATTGAATTCATTTCGCCTATTGCGCTGATCTGGTACGTTTGATAAGACGAAATCACCCTAATATTCATACAGTTCCCCTGATCACTTATTATCTCTTTTACAGTTAACTGATACCTATATACATAGATGAATACCTGATAATTTTTTGCTGCCATTAAAAGAGCAGCGGCCAGTATTAGGAAATAAATATATTTTTAAGATTCTATAGTTCAAAATGAGTTGGTGCTTCAATAAGAGAAAATGTCATTTTGAAAATAGTCTCCTTTCTACCTCAACCACGCTCACACCTCCCCCCCCCCCCCCCCTTTTTTTTTTAGTTAATTACAAGTTTACCTACAGCCTTTGCTCCAACGTTTCACCAGATAATATTATAGTGTAGCGGTCCATGGGAGAAATAAGACATTATCAAGCAAGACTGGACAGTGATCGCTCTCCAAGAACTTATGGCTATGTATATGTCAAACAACCCACCATCCCCTTGTTACTATTATTTTCTTTTTTCTTCTTACGTGGGATTTAGTCGTCTGATTTCTTAAAACTTAAAATTGTGTCTATACCAAGTAGCGATGATCTACAATTATTCGCGAGCATTGTAACTTATCAAGCAATGAAACAAAAACACTGATATTTAATTAATTAGATGAATGTCAGGCTTCACGCGCCATCCCCTACATTAAATGCAATAAACGGGGTGTCGAAACCCCTTGTAGCAGTTACCTCCGATGGGCTATGACTGGAAAAATAAAAAAAATAAATAAGTAAACTGAATATGTTAAAATGTAACAAAAACACACACGGCTTGAAAAGAAAAAGGAAGTATAGTGACGACAGTCACTGTATTATTAACCCTCAATTAGTTGCCGTGTGAAGGAAGAACTTGAGCAGATTACAGCCACCTTAAAATGGATTTACTGACACTCCCTAGCAGCCAGCGCCCCCACCCCCCCTACCACCACACAAAAATTAGACGATCCCCACTTGTGCACAAAGAAAGAATTGCAGTGAATGGGATCACTAAATGGTTCAAAATTCTCCCTAAGCTATGCAATAACAATAATAATAGCAATAATAACATCTCTCGTATAAGCCTATTTAGAAAGAAAACGAAACCTGCTTACTTTCTGAGGCTTCTGCAAACCGAAAATGTTCACACTTGTTTTCCTGCACGTTCCTGAATTTTAACAACTTAGTATTTTTTTTAGAACGCGTTTATTTCACGACAAAATTTTAAATAATTACATCAATAAAAACATTCTTTGGATCACACTTAGACGAGGGTTTCCTTCAGCCTAACACTTCGGAGGTAAAACCTGCATTTCCTGATATTACATGTATTCTCTCTCTCTCTCTCTCTCTCTCTCTCTCTCTCTCTCTCTCTCTCTCTCACACACACACGCACACAAACATCCTGTGTATTTGCATGACACAGCAAATCCATTTACACCAATCATTGACAATAATATGACAGCAAAAAAAAAAAAAATAATAGATAACTGGCGAAACAAATAAACATATTAGTAACTCAACATGAACATATTCGAGAACTTTTTTTTACGCAGCATTCTTCAGATAGTGATATCACTCACTGTGCAAAATTTGATAGAAGAGTAATTGAAGCTACATAACACAAAACAATCATGCGAATCCAGTGCCAATAAGAAGCATACCTCCTTGTTTTATTTTCCATAGTACGTCAAATATTATCAAAACATATTATCAAAACAATCTTATAAGCACTTTGCAAAATCTTCACCTAAATACTTAATACCCCATTAGCCGTTCTATTCTGTTAAGAAGATCTGACAGTAGGTTGCATAGGCAACCTGAATTTTAAGATCAAGAGCAATGAGTTTATGGTTATGGAAAATTAACACCAAAATAAAGAATTACATCTCGTGCTAAAAGGATCGACATCTCAAGACTTCAGACACACAGCTTCAGCGGAAGCTAAGATTATATCTCCCCTAACCAAAGAGGAAATGGACTGTTAACTCGTAGAAGCTAGACAGCAGACAAGTAATCTAAGGTCTTTCGTTGCAAAGTCTCATCCATGGTACCAACTCATGTCAACTCTTCCCTTGCAAAGAAGAGAACACCGAAGAATTCGAACAACAATAATGTAGTCTTCCCCATAATGCACACAACTTTTATTAGGAAGAGAGAAAACTGTCTCTCATTTGCGCTTCATCTTCTAGGCCATACGGTACGAGAACCCCTTCCCCAAGTAGCATATACACTGCCAGGTTAACGAGGTTAAAATATGGTTATCTACAGTTTTTCTGCCACGTGTAACAAGTATTGGGTACCTCCCAAATAAAGATCAGTGGCTAGATCAAAGACATGATGGAAAGACAGGTATTCCAATTAGTATATATATACTGGAATATCAAATTTAGGCCAACGGCCAAGCACTGGGACCTGTGAGTTCATTCAGCGCTGAAAAGGAAATTAAGAGTAAAGAACCGTTTAAAAAAAGTTGTAACTTAAGGAAAACCTCGCAGTTGCACTAGAAACAAAAATTAGAAGAAAATATGAACGGAGGTACAGTAAAAAGCATGAAAGGGATGCAATTAGGGGCGAAGGGAGGCTGCAAAGAACCTTTAGGAATGTCTACAGTGCACTGCGTGAGGTGCACCGACGGCACTTTCCCCCTTACGGCGTTTAAATTATTAGAACGAAAGAAATTAAAGCTGACCTTCTATTCCAAAGTGCCCAGAGTCATTTTCTAGACCCATACATAAAACAAATTTATCAGAACCAATCGAAGAACAGGGGATCAAATCAAAGGCAAATCTACAAGACGGAAGCAAGAGAATCCAAGCGAACATGAAAACAATATGGGAATCTGCTTCCACAGCCCTCCCACGGTGGAAACGGATTGCATATCCACATTAGTTACGGTTAATGTCAATCATCGAATCCACAGCCAAACTGATAGGAAAAAACGAACAACTTCCAGACATCACATTAATTTTTCTTTGGTACGAAAATAAGAAAAGAAACCTAACTTGCGCAGGAAAGAAAATTCTCAATCGCATAGTTTGCTCTACACCTTGTTGCGTTTTGCACAGTGGGAATGAATAACCCGGGCTTCTTTTCCATGTTTAAGCGAGGAAGAAGACTACCAACGCTCTTGAAGGAAGAGGAGGAGTAAGGCGGAAGCAAAAAGCGACATGAATGTGGAAACCAAACCGGGAGGGAGGAGGATGAGGAGGAGGAGGAGGAGAAGGAGGAGTAGTCCATTTACATCACACGAGACAAAAAGCTGACACACAGGAGGAGCTTCCTTCAACGCGGATACATTTCTTCACCAGATCTTTCGCAAAACGTGCGGCAAGTTTACTGGGCAGTTTTGAGTTAAAAAAAAAAAATCAGGATAAACAAACATCCAAAGTCCCATGGCATGACTTGCACATCTTTTTTTTTTTTTTTTTTTTTTTTTTTTTTTTTTTTGCTGGAATTGAATGATTACAACGATCCCAATGCTTCAAAACTTTGTATGATAATAAATCCGAGAATGGAATGAGAACGAATCCTTTGGTGCTCTAATCTTCTGCATGAAAGAGTAGCTCAATCACGTCATCACGCAAAGAAGAAAGACCAAGAGTCAAATATCGCAACACGGCACCATGGGAATGAAGCTGAGAGAGAGAGAGAGAGAGAGAGAGAGAGAGAGAGAGAGGATCTCGTGAGTTTCGGGGTGACCACTAACGAAACCACCCGATGAGGTATGGAAGATTACGTCTTGTCATTATCTCGATTATTGGTTACCTTGGACCAATATTCAGGACGCTGTGTTAACTCACTCGACCGTATCAACCATTCACCAAATCACAACAGTAGGAAAAAATGACGAAACAGGAGCTAAGAAAACTAATTACTTCCTACAAGCTTCTTCGTGTGTTTATTAATTTCTAACAAGTAAAAATTGTCAATTAATTCACGGGTTTGGAATACACATACACCGACAATATACAATTGTATACATACATATATACATATATATATATATATATATATATATAATATAGATATAATATATATATATATATATATAATTACTTTTTCCATACATAGAGGTTCATCTCTTTACTAGTGAAACCCGGGTATACACCACTGTGCACAAAATTTACCCGCAATTTATCAGACGCTCCATTTGTTTACACAGAGGGCTTGTCGACTGCGAATCGACCCCTATACACGCATTAGGTAATTCACCAATTATCTTGAAGAGCCTCGCTCTCGCTCGATTTTAAAGCCATTTCACTATCCAGGCTGTATTGTTCGACCTCTCATATGATCTTTTCCCCCTTACATCCATTTTTTTCTTTTATTATAAAAATACAATTACATTCCAATAATTTACATTATTTGGAAATTCTGTTAATAAAAAATATAAATATAAACTTAAGTAACATTTTGCTACAAAATCAATATAAATAAAAATCAAAACGTCCACATTAAACATACTTTTCACTTAGTAATCTCTACCATCTCCATATATTTAAACACTTCAAAAGACTGATCTACCACTTCCCATCCTTTCAAGACTACTGACCTAAAATATCGTGTTCTACATAATAACTTTTATTCTCTCCATCACATTCAACATCCACTTCCATAAACACGCACTGGCTCCACAAAACTTGAAATTTCCATAAGGTGCAATTTGCTTTATGTGATACCCTTCTCTCCTCCTACTTTTGCGCAGCTCCTGTCAACTTCCTTGTTTAGCTTGGGCTGTGACTCACCTCCTATTCCCTTATCCTGCCATCCTACTCTTTGCTAAATACTTTTAGGAATCAATCGCCTACATTTTTCCAACATTCAAGCTAACCCTCGATGTTCAATTAGAGTTCAAATTATAACCCCCGCTACAATTCAATTTAAACTCACCATACACACAATATTGAGCTTTCATCAATTTCTTCAGCTTCTCTTCATTAACACCAACAAACAAAATGTCACCTGCAAATATCTGCAACTTTAAACTTCATTCATAGAACCTTTTTCTTAGCCAAAAGGGTTTCACCAACATCTATCTTTTCTCTTGTCATTCCATCCTGAAATACCAAACAGCCATGAAAAAACGATCCACCTGTCTGAAACTCCTTATAAACCAGCTCCACCCCCATCTACATAATCTATTCAAAATTTTGCCTACTTCGTTAGATTTCTATTTACCCTTAAAACAGCTTTTTATATTTCCATCAACTTTAAACTTTGCTCTGAAACTTCACACACAACTCTTTTGTAATAAGTTCTTGATCTACATACACTATTCTTTACCCAGAACTTTACTATCCCTCCTTCATTCATCATTAATTATTCTGTTATCTGTCTAACTTCCTCGTTTAAAACCCTACAATATACCTCCCAATAGAAGTACTTAGTATTATATTTGACTCTATTCCTCTCAACCAGCGTTTTTCATAGACAACCAGCGTTTTTCATAGACAAAAGAATAATCAGTCGTCTTACCACATCCTCTGAAACCTTTCCCTCCTCCAGACATAAGTTGCTTCATGCCAGAGTCAGAAAAAATTAATAATCACACTCTCAACTCGGAGCAATCACTCGTTTCTTTCCGTTCATCTGCCTTTCAATTGGCCCTCTTGAACCCTCAACATTTATTTCCATAAGCAATCTAGAATTGTTATTATAATTTTCTTCATTTGTCTCCCTCTTGTCTATACATCACGTTCAACAGTGACGGGTATCTAAATCTCCCCTAGTTTTCCTTCTCTGTGGTATGAATTGTTTCCCTCTCCTGCCTTACACACACACACACACACACACACACACACACACACACACACAGCCCCGCAATCTTATGCGCAGTATAAGTCATGCCCAATTTTCTCTTGCTAATGGTTCATTCTAATCTTAACTTTTATGGAAATAAATTGGATTAATTGCCGTCCAGTTGAAAAGTCCTTAAACGGTTTTCTCTGGTGTCCCCACTGAGCTTAGCGATGACCATGTCTACTTTCCTTAAAGACGATAAAAGTTCCACTTACCAATGTCTATCGAACGCTGTAAATTTTTTATGAAGATGGTGGAATACTGAGAGGCGTACAAACTTTGTTGTAATCTGCCTACGTCATTCGAACCTTCACCCATTATACTTGTTTTTGCCAATGCTACTGCCATAATCACTGTTTTTGTTTTGGAGAATGAACCAAATATATGATCAAGATGTACTGCAATTGTATTTACTTTATCCTTGTAGAAACTAGGTGTTAACCAATGGTAGGGGGTGCTGGACTACTTAGGCCTAACCAAAAGGGGTGCTGAGGTCGAAAAGGGTCAAGAAACGCTGCATTATAGCGATCTGAGTTGAGTCGGTGGGAAATTATTCTATATAAAGAACGACTGATAGGACACATAATGATAGGGAAATGAGGAGCAACCCGTGCGGATTTAGATTCCACTACATCTGAGCGAATTACGTTCTTTGGGACACTTTCCTGGAAACACGGCAGAAAATAGCTCCGACTACAGCTGCACTCTGCTGCTCATCACCTATGACCAAGGAACGAAGATTAGTCTGCATGTATTCATATGCAATTACTACCTCATCAGGTGTTGTTACAGTCAGCAGCCATCAGGGTTTAACTCCTTTTCCAAGCGATGACCTTTAAATAGAAGTAAATATAAAAAAATAGAGCTTTGATAAGATCATACTTATTATTCATACACTGCAATTTCATGAAAAAACTTTATAGTATATCATTATGCATCTCCCTCTGGCTGGCTACTTAAATCTTCTTTTCTCCGTAATCAACCAACCAAACTGCGCGCAATTTCCACGAGAAAATATGTCTTTATTTCTGAGAAAAAGTATTTTCCCGATTTTCTTGAGGTGTAATAATATGAATAACGATATACTCTCGGCTTAATGGCAATTACTCCCCATTTGCCATACAAAATACATTTACAACCGTGACCTATGCTTTCTTTTTTTAATGATTTCTTTTTATCGAACTGATTACCAATGATTACAATGGCCATTCAGAAGCAGAATTGGCGTAGTAGTTCTGAGAAGGAAAAATCTAATTAACAGCACTAATTATGATAAAAACAATGATCATATGGAGTAACTGAGGAATCATAAGATTCCAAAATAAGAACGACAGCGTGAATAGAGGAAAAAAGGAACAAGCATACGTACTTGCATAACCAAGTGATTTTCCCTTTCGAAACTTCCAACGACAGTTCTTAACAAATAGACAAAATTTCACCAGCTTCTTCAGCCTTAGCGGTTAATCCGTCAAGGAAAATGACAAATTATAGCACTTCCATGACGCATCCGCATGACTGAGGTCGTAGACTAACAGCTCTGTGATAAAAATGTGTGGTGGTAACACTGCCCTGTCAATATAACTATCTAATCGCTAAATTCATTTTATGGCGGGTACTATAAATGGCTGCCTTTGATTTCCTTAAAGGGAAATAAATTGCACTAAAAGTCCGATCTTTTCTGTGTGAGCACGAGGGAAATATTCACCAAACTGGTGTCTGGTATAGTCGTTATCATTTCACAATTTAGGGACATTACAACGCTAAATCAGACAGAATTTAGGGACATTACAACGCTAAACCCGACAGAATTTAGGGACATTACAACGCTAAATCCGACAGAAAGTTTCTTTCTCCAACTTTAGAACTATTCCCATATTTAAACCTTATATCGGTCACTTATCAGGCAATGACCGATACTCATATGTCTAACTGAGATAATATTTAAGTTCCAGGGAAAATAGCCATGCAATTAAAACCGTTAGACGTCATGGATGCGTAGGTCATACGCTATTCCCGGCTTCACGTTAGTTTTCCTGAGTTATAATCTCGTTCCATTTACTTACTAAGTTATTCAGCAGTAACTTTATTTACTTAGCATCATTCCTATGCTCTCTTTGTTCCAATTTCTTTCACAAATAGTCATTCTTTCGAGTGAAAGTTTGCTAACCAAGTAAAGTTTAAACCTGCAGTCTCGGTCTCGAGCATGAGAGCACATGAACAATGTTGTGGTCCTTTACACTTCATTTGCTTTCTTCAACTTCATCTTCTTCGAACCCTACAATGCACAACAATTGTTAATATATGGCTTCCTTGTTTTACTAGTTAAATGTTCTCAATCGTCAAAGATTTCCTACAGTGCAAGATGGCAACATACTTTGGATTCCTATTCTGTAATATAAACACCTATAAACACACAGCAAAATTTCAGTATGCTTACATGTATACATCGCAACCCCAACCCCCGTGACATCTGCCTAAATCTTAATTAAAGCAAATGTGAATGTTTACGATTGACATTGAAATTGACCCTCACACTGACGACACTGAATTTCATCTCTGAAAATTATACCCCACTCGCTGTTTGAGTAAAACCAATCAGACCCTAATTTCCCATCGACATGCAACAGTTTTCGACATAAGCCGCCGAGATCAAAGGTCATCTAGAAGAATGATGTCTCTTGATTACATAGTAAGTATTAATAATGAAAAAAAAGAAGGACATTGGATATGGAAATATCCACTTATGGATACCGTGCTGAGGACATAACCCCTGCAAGCACGATAAGGTTATGAGTTTTTTTTTTTTTTAAAGCAAAGGTCAACTAAAAAACGAGATAAAGAAATGGGAAGGATAGTTTGTGGCGGAGGAAGCGACAGACAAGCTCTTTAAACGATAGGAATACAGAAGCAATGACATACTCGCTTAACGTCCGTAAAGGGGAACTTACTCAACAATCCATTTACAAATCCCATAGCAATCATTTAGCCCCGACTTCCTTTCGAAATTACAATCCACCAAACAAAATTCAAAATATAACAAATAAAACAATGAAGTTATAATTATTAGTCACTTCTACCACCAATTCCCATATACAAAGGAAAATTTGTCTTCTCCAGTAAAGACCTGGTCAGCACTCATTTCCAGTATAGCTTTGATAGCATTCCAGTATAGCTTTGATTGCATTCCAGTATAGCTTTGATAGCATTCCAGTATAGCTTTGATAGCATTTTCAAGCTTCATCCCTTTGACTACCGCACTTACACCCTCAACAGTCGCTCCCACAATTTTTCTCCAAATTCAATTAACCCGTTTCACTCTTGCATTTTGCAGACCCACCTCTGTTCCCTTCTATCCTTTACATTACATAAAAACAAACCTACTTCTGTTCCTTTCTATCCTTTACATTAAAAAAACATAATATTCAAAATACTCCATCGACACTAGACTCCATCCTCTTCAGCCGGCAACTTTTATTGAGAGATAAATGTGACGGTAAACTTTCTCTACATATTTACTAACCTCCATGAAAATTTTTCTCTCCCAAAAGGACTTGCTCAGATGTTCCTCTGTACTTGTGCTGCGCCAAATTTTGATCATGACTGTCTTTTTCATCTTTTTTACTTTCATGTACCTGTCCACGATTTCCTCGATCTCCTTCTATAGTCACTTTAATTTTGTTATGCCATCACTTTCAGCTTTTATTTCGTTTTCTTCTGTGTGTCAAAAACATTCCTTGGTGATCGGTAACATCGTCCTTGACTTTGGCATGCTCTTATCCATCCAATTTCCTGTCTTAAAACCAAGACCATTTTAATGTTACAAAATAAAAAGTTCGAATTGAAAGGCTTCATGAAATTTTTTAACATTTACCACGTTGCTGATTTTGATATTTCCTAATATATGTGATTTAATCACTACACTACGAGCGAGAGAGAGAAAAAAAGGACTCTGTTTAACCTTTGGAATTTATCGGATACTAATGCTGTTTTATTATCTAAATTTGTTTACACTCGAATAAAACAAGCCTCAAACAACCACTGAATTATATAACACAAGTCTCCAAATAAACAGTACAGTTATTGTTGTGAAAAAGGGAGAGCAGCGAAACGAACATTGAAAATTAATAAAAGCAAATTAAGTAAATAAAATCAGGCGGCAGAAAAACTTAAAACGAGCTTTAAAGCAGCATTGCAGCCTCTCTTACAATGACGAGTTAGGCATAAATAATCAGGAAGACAGTTCTACAATGAAGGAAAGAAGGGATTCTCATACCCCCATAATATAAGTAAATAAGGTTTCCTATTAAAGCAACTGATGGAGAATAGCCAAACAGGGATATCTTCCGGCGAGGTTTAAACCACAACTAAGGTACCAATGCTGAGACCAAGTAAACGCCACTTCATGCAATCTTGTCTAAAAGATAAAGATCCCGGAAACTCCTGGAATCCTTTCAAGAAAACAGTACTTCAAAAAAGGTAATAATAAAAGATCTGAAGCAGGTGGTATTAATACTGCCATCTTTGCCCGTTTAAGAACTTAGCCTTAATAAGAAAACATATTATCTGACAGCATTAAATCATGTAATGCCATGTGTTGTGAGAAAAAACACATAAGGTTTTGAGTCAGAAGTGTCAAAAATTTAGGTTTATGTATGGTTATATATGCAACACGAATCTGGAAGTGGAAAACAGAGCGAGATCGGGTAATTGTTGAGTCTTTAGTTTAACAGGGGTTCAGATTCGTCCAGCACCGATTATACCAGTTAGCATTTGGGAGAGAGAATGGATGAAAAAGAGCAGCATCATCTATATAATGTCCTATCTTGTTTCCTAGACCAGTAAGGTACAAAGCTGAATTCCAGTAAGTCAGTACAACTGATTAGCAGACTCTGCATTGCCCTTCAACTAAATATTCGTTTTGCCCATGTAACTACGAAACGACTCTCGTTACCTGACCATTCGTGGTGTTACCTTCGACTCCGTGGTTACTTTTCAGCACTTGAAAAAAAATCACAGTTTGACGCTGCCAAAAAGTGGATGTTATTAAGAGAGCTTTTAAATCTCAAGAGATGAAGGTATCAATAACTCATGTCTCAGATTACTTGCTCCACCATCATAAGATGTAGCTGCCAATGGGATCGTCTGTTAGACATAATACTCAAAGTGATGATTTCTTTTGCCCAGCAATGATAATTATGATTTAAATAATCACCTAACCTAAAGCATAGGATGTTAAGCTTACCTTCCAAAAGCTTTATTCGAACAGTGGAGTTCCATTATTTTCAAGTGCCTACGTCCCAAGAACTAACGTTATATATTTTTATAGTATAAAATGAAAAATTTAGGGACTTTCCCCACTGAAACTTTAAACATTTAGAAGCGAATACCCAGACTACATCAAATATTAATCAACTGAGAAATAACGTTAAGCTAAAGATATAATATATTCGTTATCAAAAAATTTTTTTAAAAATCAAACGTAATGAGGACTGTAAACATAAACAATTTGCTTGAAATCAAAACAAAATAGTCGCATTCAGTAGACGAAGTTAGAAAAATGGAACGCAGGATACCTAGAACAGTGGAAGAGATAGGATAAATGACGGGAGAGGAGAGAGCAGAAAAAGTGTAGAGTTCCCCATGACAGAATACAGGCACTATCGGCCTTCCGCCCCAAACTCCGCCCCTCGGCACAGCTGATAACATTATACCTATGTTCTGCTCGTACCACATGTGACATCCCAAGTTACATATGTCGTAATATCTTTCTTTTTTTTTTTACTTTCTCTTCGTCTTTCTTCCCAGGTTGTCCTTCATTAAATAACACCTTTATTACCATTACTGATATTTGGGGACATTTCAGAGAATATTTAATAGCAAACTTCCAAAATGAGATTTCCCACAAGTGATACGCTGAAACACACAATTAAATAAATAAATAAAGTAAAAATCTATAAGCCAATTTTCGATATAAAAATACTCTTGAGTATCCTCCAGCAAAGTAGCTTAAATCCAAAACTGCGGAAGACATACGTACACACACACACACACACACACACACACACACACACATATATATATATATATTGATATATATATATATATATATATATCTATTATATCAGTTCATCTAGTATATATGTATCTGTGTATGTGTCTATGTATGTACTATGATTAAAAGAGACTCTTAAGTATATTCTCGACTGGTTTGACCTTTAGTTTTCAGAAACATCTTCAAGAGGACCGATACATAGCGGTAGATACTTGCGATATATATTTCTTAAAGTGGCAGTTCAACTGGTGAATTATTCATGAAACTTCAACAAAAAAATGCTCCA
>NC_061094.1:32066775-32076775 GCF_015104395.2 Macrobrachium nipponense
TCATGCTGACAGGAAACAAGTTCTTTAAATAAAATGCTTAATTTCACATCCATATAAAATGACTTCATTCCTCCGATATCATTTTCTGATATGTCAGTTCTAATAGGGGTTAAACACAAAACTAGGTGAAATAGATATGAATCATTATGCCATCATAACATACAACCAAGGTCTGGCGTATAATACTCATTCATACTCCATTCTGGCTTTTCACACAGTTTCCGGCGGACCATGCTTAGTAAATAAATTTTAGCACATGACATGTTTGAGAGAAATGCTGCCTTACAAAAAGCCAGCTTTTCTAGAAATGCTAGCCATATTTCGGGTTAAACTGATTATAATAACATTTCCGCAAAGAAATAGAATGAGAAACAGGAAAACATGGTAACGAGAGAGAGAGAGAGAGAAAGAGAGAAAGAGAGAGAGAGAGAGAGAGAGATGGCAACCATCCCATCCCACACCCTCAGTATGACGTCACCTGAGGGCGTTTCGTTTGGGACAAAGAAAATGCAGAGAGGGTTGGAGGGGATGAAATCGAGAAGAATTCGGGTAGGAGAACTTACTGAATGAGTCATCGCCTTCATAAACTTCAGCCTAGCCGGTATTTAAAAGCAAATGTAAGGGCACGAGGGTTTTAAGAAGTTGATAACGCCACCTGAGTTTGAACCCATTCCAAAGTCATCCAAGAAAAGGCAGCACCGAACAAAAAACATAAAGAGCACGAGATGATAACGGACCAGGAAGCTCTAATGGGAAAATGACATCGAAGGAGATTAGAGACTAAACACCAACAAGAAAACTTTCAGACGAGAGGGGAAAGCTGGCCCTGCGCGCTCCTCTTAAGTCTTATCCCACTGAGACTTGGTCAAAGGAGGAGGGTCTCGAGGGAGGGTGAAAGAGCGATGCCAAATGTACTTTCCTCATCGTGCAAATAAAGCTCTCGAAGACTCCCCTTCGATTCTTTAAAAAAAGGCTTTATTTGAGAAACACATCTCATGATGATTAATGGCACTTTCATGATAATAATATTATTAGAACAGAATATGAACATATTAAATAAGACAATGTGACAGCGTTTTTCTCACGTTCTGCCACATCTGCCTTTACCGTGAGGCGACGCTGAGGAAGAAGCACCTATTATAGTTTTGGGTCTGTAGCCTTGGATTAACGCATTCCATTTAAGGACCTCTACATAGGTCAGCACAAGGAACAATTGATATCTCCCCAAAACGAGGCATCAGCCCTCAAAACAAAGGACGTTATATATACTGTAATGACTATAAACATTTCTCCGAGGAAATAACCCAAGATAGAGCTTTAAAAGTAAAAGAAATCTGCAAGAGAGAGAGAGAGAGAGAGAGAGAGAGAGAGAGAGAGAGAGAGAGAGAGAGAGATTATTCTTCAAATTACATTAATTTTGTGCAATCGTGAAACAACCTCGACAGAGTGCAAAATGGAAGAAAAAAAAAACTACTTATCTGAGAAAGCCAAAACAAGCCTTTAATTACTGAAAGCCATGAGGAAAAAAAAAAAAGTCCAAAAATTACATTTTAAGAAGTGAGAGAGTCACCTAGTTAAAGTTAACAGTTCAACAGCATTTAATTTATGCTCACGTATCTTCATTTATGATCTTAACGTTTCTAAAAGAAGAGCTGACTCTAAACTCCGTTGTTTAGAAGAGACACAAAACCAGGAAATACCGAAGAGGATTAAAACAGGTCAAGGTCTTAGAAAGAAAAAGGTATCCATAATCCACGTGATTCCTACAAGAAACGGAGATATGTCACCGCTGTAAAGCCAATGGGGGCCCCCTTTTTGACCAAGTACGCGAGTATTTAAATAAAAACGTCGCTTTCATACATAACGATATGTTTGTGAATTATGTTGAGAACACATAACACTGCAATTCTCATCAACTATGGACAGAAATATCTCAACAGTCTGACGCTTCCACAATATGTTTCAAATTATAAACTAGATTGTGAGGACTGTCATTAGATAAAAAATTTACCCCGTTCATCGAAAAGTTAACTAAGGCCAAGCATAAACAATAAGAGATCAGTATCCCAATCAACACTAAAAATTTTTGCCCTGAGGTTCAACGGTATCCCCTTCTGTGATGCATAACGCATCATGGATAGTCAATAATTACAATTACTGACTCGCTGAAAATACTACACCCACACAAAGCACCCACACACACACACACATATATATATATATATATATATATATATATCATAATTCTCAATATATTATTATATTATAGATATATTATATATATATATGTGTGTGTGTGTGTGTGTGTGTGTGTGTGTGTGTGTGTGTGTGTATGTGTGTGTGTGTGTGTGTGAGATATTTATTGATATATCCATATTTACGGGCGCGCGCGCGCGTGTGTATAAGAGCAAGTATGTTCGAGAAAGCCCTGGAATCTAAAGACGGAAACTCGGTCTTCACGCTCCATGTACCTCAGTAAAAGGTCCGAATAGGACCGAAAGTACTCGGCTAACTCGTTTTTTCATTTTTTTCCTTCGTGGCAAAAAAAACTTTATTTGTACTATATGTGTGTGTGTGCGTGTGCGTGTGTGTGTGGTGTGTGTTTACATGCACGTACCTCTGGGAATGTCTAGACATTGCTCTGGAGACGGAATCCGCAGCGGGAATCCCGTCTTCAGAAGCCATGAAGCTTGTGGCATTTTTAGAACGTAGGTAATAAGTCAGGTGCCGTCATCTGCCTACATTGTAAAATGTTCTCCACACCGCTTATAGCAGTTTGCCCTCAAACTTTGATGATCGTCGTTGTTTTACTGGAAGCTCTGTTCTCAGGGCTTATTCTCCATGCTCGTCTTGATAGCGGTCTTCTTGCTTCCACACATCATATCGGTTTCACTGGACGCCCAGACTCCAAAGACCTAGTCAGCCTCTGTAGCGAGTGGCATTGCAATTATAAATGACGCGTCTCGCAGGCTTAATATACAGTAACCACCGTTGTTGAAGAACAGCTCACGCCAGCACTAATCTAGTTTTGATGCTTGAGGTATTAACTTATATATGATTACCACCCATGCAATGAATTCAGTGCCATGATGTTAAAACACCACACAGCAGCTGCCAAGCAAAAAGAGAAGGGGAAAAAATCAGAAATTAGAAAAAAACCAGGGTCTCATTCAGTCATTCATCCCGGCTGACTGGAGGAAATTGCTGCGACAAGAAATTTACAAAAAAAAAAAACTTCGTAAGACTACAGATGCACTGACAAAGAAACTAAAAAATCTTATTGATAGCAGTGATTGGACTAATAGTGCACGTCATAATCGTGTTATAAACTTATCAAGTACACAAATAAGTGAAAATGGTGTGAGTCTCCTTGGATATGGTTTATCTTTCTTCACATTGATTAGACACACTCACTACTTTAACAATTGCGTCGCCCTTAAGTGTATTAAAAAATATTATCTTCTCAAAATCATGTTGACATAATCAAAGGTATTGTTTATGGAGCTGCTAATGCTAAGGCTCTAAACTCCGTTGCTTAGAAGAGAAACAAAACCAGGAAGTACCAGGAAATGGAGATATGTCAACGCTGCAAAGCGATTGGGGCGCCTCTTTTTGACCAAGTGCGTTGAGGAGGCGACTGTAGAGGGAGGGAATGTCTAGTCTAGAGACTCTAGACTCTAGACAAGGGGAATAGTAAGGCTGGCCGTGTAGTATAAGTACACCTCCCTGAGACTGCCTTCACTCGAGGGCTATTTTAGTCACTTTGAGAAACGACAGGAAGACCCTAACCTGCTTCAGAAGAGATAGAGAAAAAACACCTCCTCACTTTTTCCCTTTTAGGCGAGGGGCGTAAACCAGGATCTGCTTCGCCACAGGAAGTGAGACGGAAGAACAGATGCACTCAGTTGTCGGCTAAAGAGTCAACATCTTGAATATCACATCGACATCAACATCACCATCAAAAGTCACCAGTTTTCAATTTTTAAACCTGTTTTAATGACCCTAAGACATGGAAGTGTTTATAGGCGTGTGTGAAACTATTAAGTTATGAATAGAAATCAAAGAAGAAAATTATTATATATGGATTCCCGGCTTCGTTGGCCATATTAGTCAGGATATACTGTAGAATTCAATCACTCAATCATCCTTGATATATCCTAAAATTATTGGTCAAAACTTCGGTGCATCAACGGAAATGGAAATAAGTTCTGATAAGAACCATGGACTTAATTAAAACAAGCCGTCCTCGAATCCCACGCTCCGGCAATTCAAGATGGCGGTGGTATATGACCATAAACTTCTTTTGCTTCTTTAAAGGAAACAAGAAATAAACGTCCTTAAACTGTTTAACGTGTAAGGAGGCTGGCTGTGATCCCTAACCTCAAGTGGCAAGAGACGCCAAGCAAACGCTGAGGCGATGAGTCACGAGGGTAGGATACCCATACCATACTCATACTCTCTCTCTCTCTCTCTCTCTCTCTCTCTCTCTCTCTCTCTCTCTCTCTCAGTCGACCGCAATATGCCTTTCAATTTGCTCCAATATAACTTACCCACTTCTGCTTCCCAGTAACGCGAACTCCATCCCACATACGGATATAAGTATATCTCCAGATCCTTTAACCCAACGCTTCACAACCTGGGGCTGTACGGCAAATTTCAGGGGAGCCACAAGGTCAGTGGAACAGGGCACAAAGATCGCCATGTTATCCCATAGAATTAAGCTCTAATAAATTATATCCTATTTACTAAGTTCTATTTTTAACATTATTTACACTTTCATTGATATAATAGTAATTTGAAATGGTCTAATTTTCTGGCTACTTTGACAATACCGTATGGGAAAATTTGAGGACGTTACACAGACGAATCCAGGTTAAAATACACAGAAAAAAATGTCACAGAAAAAAGTCACAGGAAAAAGGTCACAGAAAAAAGTCACAGGAAAAAAAAAAAAAAAAAAAAAAAAAAAAAAAAAAAAAAAAAAAAAAAAAAAAAAAAAAAAAAAAAAAAAGTCACAGGAAAAATTGTCACAGGTAAAAAAAGTCAAAGTAATCTATGGAGGCCCATAATATAAAAATAAATATTGGCAGGCTGGTCAACAGCGATAAGTAAGTTTCTCTCCCCCTACCCTCAATATCCATACACATATAGATTCATAGATTTTTCTTACGAAATCCCAAGAACTGACCATAGAAAATCCCAAGATTAACAAAAAAATCCCCCATGATAATAAAATAATTGTACATCTGCCAAGCCTTACGAGTCCTAAATAATTCTCTCTCTCTCTCTCTCTCTCTCTCTCTCTCTCTCTCTCTCTCTCTCTCTCTCTCTCTCTCTCTCTCTCTCTCTGGAAAAGATACTGCTTATTTGACCAATTTAACCAATTGGTATTGACACATTTGCACACTGTGTGTGTGTTCTAAATGTTTTACAAATGTGGTAGCACAGGTAATACAACTTTGGAAAACAGAAACAAACATAAATTTTATTGCCAGTCGCGTGGAGTATCATGGGTGTGACCAGCAGATAAAGAAAAATGGTACATGTCTGGAAGCATTTCTCCTTTCTACAAATAACTTGATTTCCTAATATTGTAGTTAAAGAATAAATTGGTAGGCAAGGAAACGTGAAATAAAGCACAACGGAGTAAGTTTTACGAGTGAGAAAATAAACAATCGTATAAAGACAGCTCTCTCTCTCTCTCTCTCTCTCTCTCTCTCTCTCTCTCTCTCTCTGACAAAATAATAGATTGGGAACAATGACTGAATATTGCTTGAATACGATATGGCAACAAAGTTTTGGCCTGACTGAAGTGTAGAGTGACTTTGACACCGACTTCCAAGAAATATAATCCCTATTTTTATGGCATTAATTAAACACTTATAAGTATAAAATTATGTAATAATGATAATTGTGCATCTACAAGTACTGACAAAATAGCTAAGATGGATTTATGTTAAAGTTAAATAAAAAGCTGTAAGATTTAGGGGAGAGAGAGAGAGAGAGGCTGAATTGGAGAGATTAAATTAGTACCTGGAGATGAAAAAAATAATAATATTCTTAAAATTATAGCCTCAAGGTTTGTCTCAGACATTCAAAGATCTGTCACATTGTGACTTTTTTTTCCTGTGGCTTTTTATCGTAGCAGAAATTGACATTTTTTTTTTACTCTTTTTCCTAGCCGAAATTTTGACATTTTTTCCTGTGACATTTCTACCGGCCACCACACAGACATATTGAAATTAGACCAAAAAGATCTTCTAGAATTGAACTTTTCAAGTTGGGTGGCAATTCCACTTGGGGATAAGTGCAAGTGATGTTTCATATCGGACAAAAAGAATGCGTCACTCAGTTGCTAAGTAATCAAAGTCCTCTACTTATACTTGATCATGGGCTCAGTAACTTACCCTATGGCATTCCCATTGCTCTGGCAGAAAATAAAGTTATCTTTCATTACATTTTCTACCAATAACCAAGTTTCGTCAGGTTTTATCAGTGCCTTTCCCCACCATCAGAAGCTCGCAGCCGCTGGAAAATTTTAAGTAGAGGTGCTGTTTCTTTGTTTCTAAGAATCATGGGCAAAGATACTGAATCTGTAACAGCTACGGGGATCTCACTGATAAAAAAACACAAAAAAAAGCAATATTATATATATATATATTATATATATATATATATATATTATATATAGATATATATTTATATTATATATATACGTATATGGTGGTCATAATTACATTAACATATGATTTGTTTATCCCACATCACCACGCGTGAAAAAATAAGAGGCTGGGTATAGGTCCAAACCGGTTTCGAGTTTATTGCTAAGCACTTGATTTAGAAATAAAGTCGAATCTCTTATTTTTTTCACCAGTGGTGATGTGTGATTATATATTAAATACTATATCAAAAATATTTATGATTTGCTAAAGGATTTTATTGGTGGGTCAAACTGGAACCGTTTTTAAAGGCAATTAATGTTCTGCGTGACATCAGAATATTTCTCGTTATGCTGTTATATCAGAAAAATACCTTACGATTACACCTGGGTGTTGATTCCACAACATATTTCAAATGTGCAATTAAGACACTGCTGTTCATTATATTTACTCCCAAATACCTATATGAATCAAACACACTTCCATTTTCATTTCTTTCAATATTAGCATCCATTGTCCGATACCAATCGTACTCTGCACTAGTATCTCTAGGGCGTCTATCGTTTGAATACACACATAATAACTCACATAATAACTACAGGTAAATATGAAGGTGTGAAGTGTAAACGCTTGTGTGTGTTACATGTAGGTGTGTGACATTTAACCTCAGTCTCCTCTTCCTTTCCTGCATGGTGAGCGGACAGCTTTTAAGAAAATCTTTTTAACTGCTACAATCCTCCACCCAGAGTCAAGGCTAAGCCCCAAAAAGGAACTAGAGGCGGTGTGCGCCAAGTTGCAGGTCCTTCCCGTCGACATTAACAATTTTAAGTTATGAAATACACAAACGGCAAAACTTTTAATTTGAACCATAAAAAAGTGGTATACAAGTATATGATTATTGTGTGAATACACTTTCTTTTACTTGATGGGGTGCAAGCATACTAAAATTACTTCTTCCTCATATTATATTATATTATACGTATATATATATATATATATATATATATATATATATATATATATATATATATATATATATATATACGCGATTGTAATAAAAATGAATATATACAGCGAAAAAGGAACAATAGTGCCAATTTGGTCTATTCGCGAGAACCATATGTATATTAGCCAGACCACACCAGACAAAGCCAGTAGACGGTTGTCATGAATTTCATGTGGGTTAATCAATACAGTCCTAGCTACGCGCCCCTTGCTTCATAGGCTGTGAGGATCATCGCTGCAAAAATACATGTCTTCTCTGAAAATGGAAAATTTACTCTGTGGAAGACCAGCTACTACAAGAGTAACCCGCTAAAACTGATGGTTTAGTGAAGCACAAAAACTCCAAAGAAACTGCAATCTTTAGGTATTTGCACGATTTGTTCGGGCAACAAATTCCTCAACAGACGAATTGATTCTTCTGAAATGAGCACGACGCTCGTACTTGTTTGTTTGTACGGTGTTTTAACGCTGCATGCAACCACTGGTTATTCAGCAACGGGACCAACGGCTTTACGTGACTTCCGAGAATCGAACTCGCGGCCACCGAGGTGGCAGGCCAACACCATACCGATCACGCCACTGAGGCGCAATAACAAAATGTTCAGAAAATGAACTTATTCTTACCCATTTTTATTAGACCATACCAGTGACTATAGTAGTATATACTTTCCGCCAATATCTTATCCATTTACCCATTTCCCTACTGAAATTTTGATTAGCATGATATTTATCCCAAGGATAATATGAACAGCCATCGAAAAGTTCGTAAGTTGGCCTACGTTTCATCCTATTTTATAGAATGAAAACAAATTCCATGCGGTAAAATATTGTCAAAACACCATAAAATTGCAAAATAAATAATCACACATACACACACACTATGTATATATATATATATATATATATATATATATATATATATATATATATATATATATATATATATATATCTATATATATTCCTTTGTTACCTACACACACACACACACACACACACACACACACACACACATATATATATATATATATATATATATATCATATATATATATATATAGATATATATATATATATATATATCTATATATATATATTATGTTATATATATATATATATATATATATATATAATCCTGTGTTACCAATAAGTCCATCTCCTCATGAAGGTACCACAGTCACACCCGTGAACATCCTTACTCCTGGAACATAATCAGAAAGCCAAGGGGAAGACGTCATAAATAGCGCGCCAATCTCATTTCACAAACGCAATTATCACCCGCTTCTCTTTTCACTCACTGGCGCTTCCTTATCCTTGACATCAAGACCCGTTGCAGCACCTCCTTCCTCCCAAGGTCTCTAAGTCTTCGTTTATCCATGTTTACACCTTGGCTGACCTTTCAACCACATCTCCGTCCTACCTGTAGCTATTTTTGCCCTATCAGACATTCTCAAGCGTCATGGACGACAAAAAATGCATCCCAGAAGCTTCCACCTTCTCCACGCTTCACTTCCATAAATGAGAGATGATTCAACAATATATCTTAAGATTTTTCTCTATTTCCTTCTACTGACAACCCTGTTCTATTTTTCAGTGCACTTCCGTAAACATACGTGTTGTCTGTTTATAATGTACATAACTAAAAAAAGAGAGGAAGTATATTATAGTCGTTATTAAGCATGCAACTGTATTTTCATTGCAAGAGTTATATACACGTGTATGAATTTTTTTTTATCAGCCTCAGGAACATTTTAAAATAAAAATATATAAAGCATGCCTGGAAAGCGAAACACGGCGCATTCTTAACAACAGGAAATAATGCCATTTGTACTTAGTAACGGATATACAGTACACTGTGCTTACAGATACGGAGTGTATACTTTATGAGGTTCCATTCTATTCGCAATAGGTTTTATAACAGGTGTAGGTATCCATGAGTAGCTGTGCCACTGACGCTCCCCACCTGTGAATTCTTCTGTTAAACCACGAATGTTTTACGGCTGAAAACAAGTCATCGTAGCCTTATGCAAGGCTGTTGGATATTGGCATTCCAAACTACTGTAGAATTATACTGTTCACGAGCTTTCTTTCGTAATCATATAGATATTAAAGGACATTGTAGCTCGATATATGTATATGAATCACGGAAATGTGATATGACTTATATATACACATATATATATATATATATATATATATATTATATATATAATATATATATATATATATATATATCATACACGATACCTTCTAGAAGTCATGTAGGATACTCAAGGATCAATCAGTCTGGTCAATCATTCACCTGCAAAGTGTATAATTTTCCTGCCTTATTTAGTGCA
>NC_061094.1:32081775-32089275 GCF_015104395.2 Macrobrachium nipponense
TTCTGTTGAAGAAATACTACAAATTAATTAGAGCTGCATTATGACAGCAAATGTACCAAATGATGATGCAAGTATCCTAAGTGAGGGTCATTTGTATTAACTATACCTAAACGATATATATATATATATATATATATATATATATATATATATATATATATATATATATAGTATATTAAAACAGAATATACTATCATATCTCGTTAAATCATCTACACGGATAAGGACAGGATTACTAAAGGAACAAAAGAACAAATCATACAAAGCTAATCTTGCAATGTCTTTAACCGATACTGTCAGATACATACAGCCATAAATGGTAGAAATTTGGACATATGCAAGAGAAATGCACAATGAAAATAAAATTCCTCAAATGCATAATACCAACCGGTTAAGGTTGTGGGCCAGGTGGGGTTAGTGCCATGGAGCATAATAATGAATAGCCCACATAAAAGACTGCGCCGTGCAGGAAACATATAAATGATATTGAAAGGAGTACTCAACTTTAATGCAAGAAATGTAAAGTTTCATGTACATGCTGAGCATGAACAAGGGATTTGTTATTAAATTTTTCCTTATTTATATAAAAAATTAACACTCGAGGTTAAAAAAAGGTATACTACATTTTTCAACTGTTGCAAAGATTTTTTTTTAATCAGCAATAGAGAACGGAGCATGGACTGTGATCCACCACTGAAGGTATTTGTTCCTACATAATTCTAGAATCATTTTCATTCGTTCAAACTTCAAGTTACTTCATAAAACTCTGCTACTTCGGTTCAACTTTATATTATATTAAAACAATTGTAAAAGAAGATATTAGCATACACCAAGCCACTACAGACGATTTTGTCTAAATTATTATTTTTTTCCCAGATTCATTAGGTGATAAAAACATTCCTTATTATCCCTGGATGTTCACTCTTAAGGCGAGTTGCCTGAAAGCTATACTATCACTCATACCATATCAACTCGCTTTGTGATCTCGTTAGTGATTACTACTTCATTTACCTCACAAGCCGCAGACTAGGCTAGATTGTAGTTTGCAGTCTCACTGAGTGGTAACATTCACAAGGAACACCTGTCCATCGCACCTGTAGAATTTTATAGCACTGACGTAATGTGATATATGGACAAAAAATATATCCCAGATTTTTCTGAGCCACAACTACAGATCCACTAATCCCAAAGTAAGCCATGAGAATTCCAGTAAAACTCGATTAGACACGCACTCTCCTAACCTATGAAATTAATACAAGTAATTTTTAGTCTCCTAAATTAACTAACTGGACTAAATAAAACTTTAAACGTCATCAGACAACGACTTTTATTCAAAAAATTCTCAGCAACTATGTATTTACTCCAAATACCAACAGCTATTCCTTAGTACGAGGGACTTTCTTTTTACTTCCGAATTCTAGAATTATCTAACTGTCCCTGTATTGTTTTATTCTTATAACATTTCTCTTCCAACATTCATTATTCTTTATTTTTTGGGGGGGCGGTTATCAAGTCTGGGTTTCTTGTTCATCTCATCGGCCTATGCATTAGGGAATAACTCAATATATATATATATATATATATATTATATATATATATATATATATATATATATATATATTATATATATGTATATAAAGATTTTGGTTGACACGAGAGAGAGAGAGAGAGAGAGAGAGAGAGAGAGAGAGAAGCGTGTCAATTCCTAAGTTGAAAGAAATGAAGCTCATGCTCCAAGGTTTAACTGACAGCTGAAATTCCCAAACGCTTCCTGTCATTTCAGCATTTAATCCAGTTTTCCACGTTAATGCAATAACTTGTAACCTAAAAGATCAATAAATATTTAAATAATATGGCTGGACAAAGCTTTGCACCTCTGACACGCTTCGGTTAAACGACGATTAACTTGCCTTTTAGTAATAAGAAATCTGATGTGCTCCTACTCGAGTTACGCATTTTTCTCTATGAAGCGAATATTGCATAGCATCATAGCATCGGTGAGAGACAGGCTAATGAGAAGTGTGTCAGTATCGTTCATAATATTCCGTATGGCTATAATAAAAATGGATGGCAAAATGGGGTTTGAGTGCAGACAATGCCGGATTTGGTGAACTGCCATAGTCTGTGCCGCCGCGGATAGGTACCCTAGATCTACCTAATTTCTTTCAATAAATCATTATCAGTGGCAAAATTTTCTTAGTTAATTATTATTCCAACAACAAAAACTACTACTGTGTATAGGTATATAGTATGTGTGCATACATATATAAACATATTGATATAAACAATGAACTTAGAAAAAATTCCCGACTTAGGCCTATAGTAATTTAGTTTTATTCTCTGTTATTAAGAATTTGCGAAGCTTATGTATTGAGAAGAAGTTTTCTGTTATGTTTTACCCAAGAAAAATATAAATTTTAATGTTGGAGGTGGCTGGAGTCTTCCGAAAAATAATATATAATAGTACTGTGTATATGCTACACACATATATAAGCGTAAGTGATCATAAGCTCTGCACCAATGAAAGATTCTAAATCCGCCACTGTGTGCAGGACTAAAATTTACCTAAACAATAACGAGCTAAAACTATAATTTCAAATAATGTTCAATGATACTTTACTGAAAGCAAGCATAGGATCTGCATATGGTTAATGTCACTACAATAACATCTTATGCCAGTTGTTTACATTTGTAAAAATATTGGCATTCACCACAATTGTTGTGCTGCTAAGATTAAGAAAAATAATAACAGGACACTCACTGGGGTTGACATTATGGCCATTACCCAAACTCATCACATTTCTAGTAACATTGATTTCAGTAACAGTTCAACACGAATAGGACTAAGGACAAGTAACATAGCCAACTCCTTGACGATACCCACAGTACACAGTACACTGAACATTTACGAGGCTTCAACTGTTACCTAGGTATCATTCGTTAGCTTCAATGGAACAACTATAGATAAATGTAAAAAATGACAATGTTTACTCACATTTTGCGATGAGCCGAAGTGCTCTCCCGCCAAGTGCAACAAATGACGAAGACTGATTGTACCACGTTGTTCGACATCGCAAACCTCAAACACTTGTCGGAGTTGATCAAAAAACTTCTCAGACACTGCCATTTTCCTGTTTACATTATACTAAATGACACGAGCACCTTTCATGGTAATCGAGTACGAAAACTGCATATGTATCACACAGCCACTACGTGAAGCGCACAACCGACACACATCCTTTCACCAGCAAGTCTCGCCAAACACTGACTCGGAGACTCAATCCGACCTCCGACTCATCATCGGGGCAGTCAGCGGCTAAGCGGCTTACGTCTGACAAGTGCTAGAGGGTCAAGTCATTTAAACCTTTCTGTCCTGTTTTGATTACCGTCGGTCAATGTGCTCATTATCCGATGTCCGCTCATATGCAGTAATGAAGTTGACCAACACTGATTTTCTTCAAATATTTGAATGGGTGACCATTCATATTAACTTAACCCTTAAACGCCGAAGCGGTAAAAAAAAAATGTCTCCCGTGTGCCGGAAGTGTTTCAGAGTGAGCCCGGAAGCGGAAAAAATATTTTTTTCAAAAAATCACAGCGCGCTTAATTTTTAAGATTAAGAGTTCATTTTTGGCTCCTTTTTTTTCCATTGGCTGAAGTTTAGTATGCAACCATCAGAAATGAAAAAAATTATCATTATCATATATAAATAATGCGATATATGATAGCGCAAAAACGAAATTTCATATATAATTGTATTCAAATCGCGCTGTGCGCAAAACGGTTAAAGGTAACGAGTTCCTTTTTATTTCGTTGTAATGTACAATAAATTGCAATCATTTTGGTATATAACACATTGTAAAACGATAAAAGCAACACAGAGAAAATATTATCACAAAATAATGCATGAATTCGTAACGCACGTACGTAAACAAATATTTTTTTTAAAAATTCACCATAAATCTAAATATTGTCCTAGAGACTTCCAATTTCTTTCAAAATGAAGAAAAAGGATTGAATATTACTATACTGTAAGAATATTAGCTTACAAATGCAGTTTTCGACCATATCTGACTAGGTAAAGTTGACCAAATGTCGAATTTTTTATATATATATTCTTTTATATGCAATTATTTCGGAAATAAGAAAAGCTACAACCTTCAAATATTTTTCGTTTTATTCTACATGAAATTGCGCACATTTTCATATATAAAACACTATGAAATGCCTAATATGAAACGGAGCAAATATTCCGAGAATGGAACATACGCATTTCGGAGATTTGTGGCGGAGAATCCGCACGCGGAGGGAAGGAAAGATTTTTTTTAAAATTCACCATAAATCTAAATATTGTGCTAGAGACTTCGAATTTGTTTCAAGATGAAGATAAATGACTGAATATTACTAGACTGTAAGAGTTTTAGCTTACAATTGCGTTTTTCGACCATTTCGGTAGAGTCAAAGTTGACCGAACGTGGTTTTTTTTCTATTTATCGTGATTTATATGCAAGTATTTTAAAAATGAGAAAAGCTACGACCTTCAATTATTTATTGTTGTATTCTACATGAAATTGCGCACATTTTCATATATAAAACTTTATGTAACGGCTAATTTAAAATGGTGCAAACATTACCACAATCGCACGTATGATTTTTTTCGGAAGAGTTACCGCGCGGACGTAAGGAAAATGTTATTTTTTTCATAAATTCACCATAAATCGAAATATTGTGCCGGAGACTTCCAATTTGTTGCAAACTGAAGGTAAATGCTTGAATATTACTAGAATATAAGCGGTTTAGCTTACAATTGCGTTTTTCGACCATTTCGGTAGAGTCAAAGTTGACCGAAGGTTGAAAATTTGTCACTTATCATTTTTAATATGAAAATATTTCAAAATTGATAAAAGCTACAACCATGGGTTGTTTATAGTTGTATTGTGCATGAAATTGCGCACATTTTCATATATAAAACTTTATGTAACGGCTAATTTAAAATGGTGCAAACGTTACCACAATCGCATGTATGATTTTTTCGGAAGAGTTACCGCGCGGACGTAAGGAAAATGTTTTTTCATAAATTCACCATAAATCGAAATATTGTGCTAGAGACTTCCAATTAGTTGCAAAATTAATTTAAATGATTGAATATTACTAAAATATTAGAGATTTAGCTTACAATTGCGTTTTTCGACCATTTCGATAGAGTCAAAGTTGACCGAAGGTTGAAATTTTAGCACTTATCGTTATTTATATGAAAATATCTCAAAACTGATAAAAGCTACAATCATGAATATTTTTTTGTTGTATTCTTCATAAAAATGCGCACATTTTCATATATAATACTCCATGTAACGGCTAATTTAAAATGGTACAAAAATTATGTCAAAGTGACGAAATAATTTCCGAGATGTGTCACAGATACTTTTTAGTGCGGCAAGAAAGAAATTCGCGCTTGCGCGCCTGCGTAACGATTGTAAACAAAACAATACCTTGATCCGTGAACTCCCAGCATCCCCCAAGGCGCGTGATTCAAGAGTTTTTGGCTGGTAGGCCTAAAAGTATTTTTCTGCGAATTTTTAAAAAAACTTTTGTATGTCGACGTAAAATACGTCCAGTCGGCACCCGAGAGACAAAAAATGTCGACGTAAAATACGTCCAGTCGGCGTTTAAGGGTTAATAGGGACAAAAGTTCCCGTAACCAGTTATCTGCGGGGCATGGCGTTGTCCTAGCAAACTCAACCCTAAATTAATGCAAGCATGAATGCTACAGAGCTCTCAAAGACTAATATATGCACCAATTACGTTACATAAGGGACTCGTGACCTAATGGTAGGGCAGTCGCCTAAAGTAATATAGATCCTAACCTCGGCGGCTGACAAGATTTGTCTTGCGTCACACACACACACACACATACATACATACTACTACATACATACATACATACATACATACATACAAATACGATACATACATATATATATATATTATAATAATATAATTATATATATAATATATATATACATACAACTACTATACATATATATATATATATATATATATATATATATACATACATACATATACTATTGTCTTTACTGGCCTGAATAGTTGATTGCATGGAACTATAAACATAGAATGGACATAGGCTTTTAACCGATGATAAATTTATTAAAATGTATATAAAAAAATTGGGAACAGTAGAGTAAAAAAAAAAATCGAACCCAGGTAAAATGGATATCTGGATATCTTTACATAAAACACTGCAGCGCCGTAATTTCTACACGCTTAATTAGATGCATTTAAAGGAGATTTTCAAGAGCTTTCCAATGAGCCTATATTTATTAAAATCGATGGAAAATTAGGGACGACAGAGTGAAAAAAGCGTCTGCAAGACTATATTTTAATAGCTTAATTCAACGTCATTTGATTAGATTTATATAGATGTTTGGCATCATGCCAAGCACTGGGACAACTAAGGCCATTCAGCACTGAAACGGAAATTGACAGTAAAAGGTTTGAAAAGTGTTACTGGAGGAAAACCTCGCAGTTGCTCTATGAAACAATTATTAGGAAAGGGTGGACAGTAAGGTGGAAGAAAGAGAATATGAATGGAGGTATAGTAAAAGGAATGAAAGGGAGTTGCATCTAGGGGCCGAAGGAACGCTGCAAAGAACTGTTAAGTAATGTTTACATTGCAACGAATTAGGTGGGACCCGGTCAAATCCCCCCCCCCCCCGGGACAGTAGCTCTCTCCCTCACCCCCCTAGTATACAGCAGAGATATGAAAACCAGGAGGAAATCAAACAATCTGTTGGTATGCTCCATAGTTAAGCATTTCTACCCTTGACTGATGGATGTTGAGGAGGGCATAGCAGTTGTGAAAAATACGACTCTTGAAGGGCAAGAAGAACTAGTTGATTACTTTGATTCAGTTTATGTATCTGGAAGCATTCGTCGTATAAAGCCATCACCCCAAGGTACCTTGCATCACCCTGTTTTCTATCAATACGAATCCGGCGCCGTCCACCTCTTTTTCCTCCACAAATATGGAACGTGGACGATGTTACCCTGGCAGGCAGGAGGGAAACGCACAAACAACGAGTGAGAGCTGGAATAATGCGTTCTCCCACTTGCTTGGCCACAAGCATCCATCTTTGTTTATTTGTAAGGTGTTTTTACGTTGCATGGAACCAGTGATTATTCAGCAACGGGACCAACGGCTTTTTGTATACCTGCGGTTCTCCATCTTTTTTTAGTGATAGCACCCAAACTAATGCAATCATTATATACCGTGGCACTCCTTCACAATCCCACCAAATCACATGAAAAAAATTTATATATATATATATATATATATATATATATATATATATATATATATATATATATATATATATATATATGAAGACTTCTGCAGACATTTTTTTCAACTGTTCATCGAGATGATCTAGCCAAGATAAAATTCATGACAATCTTACGGCACCCCTCAGCACTGTCTGT
>NC_061094.1:32091775-32131775 GCF_015104395.2 Macrobrachium nipponense
AAGTCACTTCAAGTTAATTGAAGGTAAACAGATCAATTACCACTCTATGTTTCTACCTAATATCAATATAATTATATACTGGTATAAAATAAAGAAAACACTTATAAAAATTTTAAACACAAAAATTTATTATTAAACTCAAAATTTATGAGTGAAATTCACAATATCAGGAAAAATTACTGTTACTTGAAAACAAAGTAAAGTTTAATTAATTCTTGAATCAATTAAGTAAAATTAAATCAAAATTAATTTATCACAAAATTCAAAGAAAATTAATTCAATCAAAATTCAAAACTGTTAGGCAATAATTGAAATTTGGAAATTATTCACAAGTGCTAAACAACAATAAAACTTGAAAAGAATTCTAAGTAAATGCAAATTAATTCACAAGTGTTAAAGTTAATTAAACATGCAACGATTAATTAAAGAAAATAACTAAGTCAATTAAATTGTGAATGCAAATGAAAATACAGAAAAATGTGGACAATACCAAAATTTCCAAAAGTATTAATCACACAGAACATAAAATAAAAAGGCACACTTCAATAAGAAAATGGACAAATGCACAAAACATAAAAATCACTTCAAATGAATAAACACAAAACACAAAAATTTGCAATGTGTAAAAGCGTAAATCTTTTCACTCAAAACATTGCAACTATCAGTTTTTTACCAAACCTTCGTAACCATCTGTTATTAGTTATTAGTTGTTACCTAACCAATGTTCCTATCAGTTATTAGTTGCAACTAATAAAAATATAACACACTTTACCTTTTTGGTATACCAATTTCTTTCTTTCTTGCTGCAGCTTGTTTCACACTCACAAAACCAGGCGCCGTTACAACAACAATGTTTGTTCAGATTCCACAAAAAACACTAAATAATATTAAATAAACTCTAAGAAATCAATATCAAATCTGAAATTTACAAATTACGAGTGACCATTCAATAAGTACGAAATCATTACGTTACTTTAAGATAAAAAGTGCTATGAGAGAGAGAGAGAGAGAGAGAGAGAGAGAGAGAGAGAGAGAGAGAGAGAGATGTGAACAGTTTGAGTCTTTAAGCCCGAATGAAAAACTTCTCCCTTACAGAAGCTGGACTGGAGATGACACAAAACGTTTTGGGCAATAATGCTTCCAGAAGCTTCGAAATCTTACGCAACTTTACATACAAAATGTGTAATCTGCACGTGGCTTTGACAAAGACATACGCGTATGAGACCAGTCAGTTCAAAAAAGACACTTACTCGACTCGATCGACTGAAGCAGAAGTCCCATATCATATGTGATGACAGAATCTCAAAACACAAGGAAGACTCGAGCTCTCTTATCAAACGTGTTGACAGATTAGGAAAGCAAACGGAGATCTCGGGTTCCTCTAATCTCACAGAGCTGACATAATAGGGAAAACAATCGTAGTTTCGAATGGACAAAGAAAATCTCTCTCTTTCTACATTCTACGTTATATATTCTTTTGATACATTATGTAATGCGAAATCTGAACACACATTTAAAACATCCTGAATAAATGTTGCAAAATTCAATTCTAACATTTTATACAATCAAAGCGGGGTTATATGCATTTTGAAAGTAGCAATATATAATAACATATATACTATATAAATAATATATATATATATATTATATATATATATATATATATATATAATATATATATATATATATATTTATATATAATATAATATAATAATAAGTACATGCGCGAGCAAAATATAAATCTCCCTTTGTCTCGAGCTCTCTTTCCATTGTTTTTATTTGCGTCTTCCAGTTGTTCTGGTTACCTACGTGACCCAGCCACCCAGGTGACACTATCAAGTCAATGGATTACAAGAGACATGTCCAAGCTATCTCCTCCATCATTGTGTAATTTCCCTTTTGATATTCTTTCCCACTATATCCTGCCATCCGACTCTTTATATTCTTCTTAAAGCTCTACGTATTTTCAAATAGATAAAATCTTAGTTTTATTGTCTTAACATGATTCCGGTCCTTACTGCTACGTAGATCATACCAGATTGTGTATAATTTAACTTTTGTGGGCATTTTCAGTCTATTTTACCTCCAATTCTTATACAGCCAGCAAGTTATTCGATAGGCTGTTCTTACTCCACTAAATACCAGTTTGAGAGGACCTGTAGTACTGGATATCATTGTTGCTAAAAATTCTTAAGTTCAGTCTCATTAATCTTTTCTGTATGTTTTCTTCTTTCGTGCATACTCTTCTTAGATTTATATAGTTTCATCTCTGTGGAATTCTATTAGGAAAACTATGCAATTGTTTTCTAATAAAAACATCATTTGCAGTCCTACAGTAGGTAAATTTCTTATCAAATATATCTTCATTTCTTGCCTATATGCTAAATTTCATCTATTTCATCATCAAGGATGTTATGTCCATAATAACACGGATGCGAACAATTTAAATTCATTATCACTTATTCATACTGCAGTCCAAAACATGATGGCTAAAATTATTTCCAGCTTTAATGTCACCTGTTCTTTCATGTTAGAAAATGTGTAACTTTTTCTTACAAATCCAAATATGCATAATGTACCTAACTACTATATATTTTCTGGAATAATATTGTTTGATATTCAACTTAATGCAAGGGATTTGGGATTGCCTGTTACATTAAATTTACAGTCTTTTACACAGTAGCATTATTTCTCGTTATAGCGATAAGAAGATCTCTATGAACTTGCTGACAAGTGTCCAGGGGAAAGACCCACTATTCTTCTATCTACCAGCAAAACCAGCCAACCTTTCTTGTGCAAAGGGCCTCATAGACCTTTCTACTTTTTTCTGAGACGAAGAAGGGGCAGAAAAAGAGGAAGACAAGGACAAGGAAGAGATAAGATAAAAGCACACCTATGCATCTTTACCTTACTTTGTCTATGAGTCATGGTCAATGATCATCACCATTACTGGATTTGTTTGTATGGCGTTTTTACGCTGCATGGAACCAGTGGTTATTCAGCAACGGGACCAACAACTTTACGTGACTTCCGAACCACGCCGAGAGTGAACTTCTATCACCAGAAATACACATCTCTAACCCCTCAATGGAATGCCCGAGAATCGAACTCGCGGCCACCGAGGTGGCAGGGCAAGACAATACCGACCACACCACTGAGGCACCATTACTGGAGGTCTGGACAAGACAGATAGCGTATGTCCTATATTCAACACCATAGGGTATCTCCTAACGGCGAGCCAATGTCTGCTAGATTTGATTTATATAGATTTGGCATTATGCCAAGCACTGGGGCAACTAAGGCCATTCAGCGCTGAAATGGAAATTGACAGCAAAAGGTTTGAAAGGTGTAACAGCAGGAAAATCTCGCAGTTGCACTATGAAACAATTGTTAGGAGAGGGTGGACAGTAAGATGGAAGGAGATTATGAACGGAGGTACAGTAAAAGGAATTAAAGTAGTTGCAGCTAGCGGCCGAAGGGATACTGCAAAGAACCTTAAGTAATGCCTACACTGCACCGAATGAGGTGCACTGACCATGTCTGCTGGAGCCTCAACCAAGTTGAGTTTTGTAGTAATGCCAACAGCAGCAGCTGGAATGGGAACAGCCCTGAACCATAACCAACTGATCTAGAAAATCTGAGAATGATGGGCTTCCCTTAATACAGAGGGCCTAATCTGCAAGTATTCTAACATTACTGGAATCTCTAGAGCAGCTGATGAGACAAGGATAAACAGTAGTGGCAAATCACATGCAGGAGTTCGAGTTTCATCAAGAGACAACCAGGGACAATGCACCTGGTTTCACTAAAAAGAGCATGTGGTGGTTGCCCAGCCTTACTTGCTTCATTAGACGACATAGCAAACAATATTCCCAATGAAAATACATTATGGGCGGTATAAATAGCATAAAATCCAAGAAGGACAGAGTTCTAGTACTGAAGGAATTATTATAAGTTGCTATACCAATACAACTGAACATTCTGTTGGAGCTACCTACGAAAAACACTTGACGACAAAACTTACATCTTAGTATTACACTTTCAAGACTTGATAAAGCAAGGTCATTTACCTCATATCAGTACAGATTTCTTTTGGGGGGGGGGGGGTGGGGGGGGGGGGGGGGGGGGGGGGGGGGGGGGGGAACATCCAAAGCAGATTCAGGATTTCGTTAAGAATTACATCAAAGCTGTTTAAAACTGCATTGTTACTTAGCTCTTTAATTCTCAGTATTTGTTCAAGCTGTTATCCATCTGACATTTTCCCTATTTTTATTGGGTAGTTACCCATACCAGAATCAAAATATTAAACTCTCACAGCGTTCAGCCAAAAAGGGCTTATTCTTTATCCTTAAACTTCAAATTATTGAAAAAATTTCCTTGACACTTTTATTTACTAAACAGCTTTTGCACAGAAAACTAACTCTCTACTGCCATAGTACAGACACTCAATTTGATGACACCAATATCAAGACAACTTTTGTTGTACGTTTGATGCAATACAGAAAATAGAACATTAACACACACACAAAACTTAATACATCTAGCCCCGTTAACATATCTGACAATACCAGTAAAACTGTTTATTGCTTATTCAACAAAGTACAGCTTCTTACACACGTTTTATTACATATGTGGAAAGAACAATATTGAGTGTACCGAAGATGTCTTCGATATTGGCTAGTAGACATTCAAAGGAAATTTTTCCTGTACAAGAATATTCCGAGTAAAGTAGTTACCAAAAAAAAAAAAAAAAAAAAAAAAAAATCCAAATATCTCATGGGAATATCATCCATAAATATATGACAGATTACTGGAGTTAAATATTCTTGAAATAAAAAATGCCTTTACTCGGCGATTGGCAAATTATATTTGCCGTTTACTCTTATTGATGGATTCTAATGATAAATAATTTATATGAATTATATGTATCTGCTCATTGCTGACTCAACTTTGGGTACCATAAGCATCAATCATATTTTTTAAAAGGAAATGATGAAAACACAAAAAAACATAAGAAATACTTTATTATGTACATGATATATCTGTAAAACAGCAAAACTGTGCATGTGTTATTATTCATTTACTTATTTTAGCTACAATCTTGGCATAGATTTGAATAAGACTGTCCTTTTGTACAGCTTCCGGGTTCCTCTACACCAGGCGCCCAAACACGGAAACGATACCACTACTTAAGTCATAATAAATAAGGTCAGAGTATGTGGGTATAGGAAGGACACTTTCCGTAAGAGGTGGGCATTTGTGAGTGTGTGTATGTGATTGAGTGAAGTCTCACATACTTGAGTACTGTACTTTCACCCAACCAACCTCTCAACCAAGGCCAACACTCACAAGGTGGTGGAGCAGCTAGGGATGAATAATGCATCCCAGCTACAAGAAAACCCATTACTGGGATGATTTTCTATACACAGGGGAGCACAAGATATATTAAACCTATGCGAGGGGACATTATATATGAAATGAAATGACATGAAGTAATGATGTTCATGAATCTGATGGCAACAAATGATATGAGAGATGATTATCAGGCCAGTATATCATTCCCTTACTGGCAAGTGACATTGCACTTGATATGCGTGAAAAGAAAGTAAAACACTAATTGGAGGGAGATGCACTGAACCAAGACTTTTTTTGAGAATTGAATGAAAAATACATATGGATTGGACTAAAAGTTGACAGGAATTGTCCCATAATAATTCCATGAATGAATGGCTACATGAATAGAATGAACAATCAACACAATGTAATGAATGAATGATGTGAACAATATGTATTAGAAGGGTTCCCCCACCTACCAAAGCCTGGGCACTGGGAGGCTCAGAGGCACAGCTCTTACATTGTAGTCAAATCTCTTAATGCACCTCATTAAAAACAAAAGGAACACACGTGTAAAATGGGCCAAATTGTATCAACAAATTAAGTACTGGAATATGGGAGCTATATACTGTTCATAAACTAGAATGGAAAAGTGGCAAAGTTTAATTGTAGAAATACCTTGTTGTCCAATCTTCAAATGAAAGATTAATGAATGACCTTTCAGGTGTATAAGCAAGCTATAAAAATAAACCAAACATTTAAACTTTTGCTTATAGGCAAAAACAGTTGTACTTTACTCTAAAAAATGAACACTATATTCCACTTTAGTACAACTGAGACTATTCACAGCTGAAAGTGATCTGAAAATTCTCAGACATGGGAAAATTATGTTACAACATACTCTTATAAATTTAGAAAATGTATTACAACAAAATTTACATACCATTTTATACATTAACAAATGATATTCAGTTAAAAAAAGATTAATCTAAATT
Source organism: Macrobrachium nipponense (assembly GCF_015104395.2). Classification (NCBI taxonomy): domain Eukaryota; kingdom Metazoa; phylum Arthropoda; class Malacostraca; order Decapoda; family Palaemonidae; genus Macrobrachium; species Macrobrachium nipponense. Next base: position 32,098,105 of record NC_061094.1, read on the forward strand.
CATTAAGCTCACAACCCTGAAGGCCTAAAAATGTATTCCACTAAATTTTCCTTTTTGGCACTATCATTCCAATCATGTATTTCATGAAGATCAGAAGTTTAAACTGTAGTCTATGGTAACAATTGTGAAACAATTTCTTCAAATTAATTTGCTAACAAATTTTCCAAGACTAAAAAGGACAATGTTACCACTTAGATGTGGGGAGGGTCACTGGTGATTCATGTGAACTAAAGAAAAAACCAACATTTTCATGAAGTTCCAAAACAACATAGTCACAGGATTAGGTAATGCTCTGAATTTTAATTAGGACAGAATTGCAATACATATTACCAATTCATGATGCATAAAATTGAACCTCAGTACACATAGGCTTTCCAGGGGTGCAAATACCACTTAGTGGAACAACATTGTACTGTGTTTGTAAGTTTATTACTCGCCAATGGCGTTTAAATATCACAATTAAACATTGTCTTTCAAATAGAAAGCTTTCATAAAGAAAGTAGGTTAAGTATAGTTAAGTCATTCATTCTTGTCCTGGCCCTAAGCCTTAAAAACTGCAAAATTTTGTGCATACAATGTCTGCTAAATTAAAATGAAACAATTCTAAACACAGATCAACTTGACTGAAGCATGAATCTTTAACCTAAACTCATGCAGGAAAATATTGAATTACAAAATAGAGACATGTGTTGTGTGCATGTATGTGAACTGAGCAGCAGCAAAAGGCCACACATCTCAGCTGGTGCTGCTCGGCCAGCCATCAACAACAACCACCTGGGTGGCTCAAGAGCTAAGTACACACGAACACACTGCCTACTAACCTAAATTGCTTAACCCTAGCAGGAAAGCTGTCCTTATACACCGGGACATTTACCTGCCTAATAAAATACTAAATTGCATAACATATATAAAACTATGATTTTAAATAAATAGAAATAATTGCAAACAACAGCAATGTATTTTCATGGGTCTAAACAGGAAGTGGGAGAACCATAATTAACAATGAGCACTTTTACATGTTTTACTCTCTTTGGCTTTGCCAATAAAGGGAATATATACATATTTGTATATACATATACAGTATATATCTTTCAGTGAGCAATATGAGATGATACAGTAGAGAATGGTGGTATCTTCCAGTGATCGGGCATACTAGGAAGACCATGTATAACACAACAAGAGGATTTTGTGTCCCAAGTCAGGTTGTAACCTCCTATATTTATTCTAACTGGTTGCCACCTTGGATTCCAGGAATAGGCTCTTCAAAACTTTTAAATTTGAATATTCAAGTTCAAAAGATGCACAGTCCTAGTGTCAAGATTTCTGACTCAATGGACTGGACATGATGCTTTGGTTATAAGTTTTTTAAGTTTTTTTTTTTTTTTTTTTTTTTTTTTTTTTTTTGCATGGCAGAGCAACCTTAATAACTTTGAATTCAAAAATAAACAAGATTATTTTCAATTGTAAAAAAGAAATAACACCTACACAATTACTATTTATGCAAATTTTAAAGATTTTGGTAATTAGCTGGAATGACCAAAGACTGGCAACCAGATTTCAGGCAAATATAGTATAAGAAATAAGTAACCAGAATAAAAGAAAAAACGAAAACGGCCTTTTATGTGAATGAGAAGTCTCTCATTGTTTGTGACAGGAAAATAATTTAATGCATTCTTGGTTTGAAAATAATTTACAATGACAAACAACTTTCATGTTTATGCAATTAACATCTTGTGAGCATCCATAAAATTAAAGTATCTATAACAGCTTGTTCAGAGGACAAAAATAATTCAAAAGTCGATTTCTCTTCTCTTTGCACGCCACTTGTCACTCAATTTTAGGGTTCTCTTGGCAATTAAAGCCCAGTAAAAAGATACAATATGCTATCAGCAATGTATTCATGGTCAGTACCATTACGAATTCTCAAAATATGTACAAAAATATACATCTGGCAGGGTTGTGTGTGCTCAATAACTTGCCACAAAATACTAATTACATTGCCAAACGGCCAGCAAGAGAGGCAGAGAATTCATGGTCATGGTATGTGTAAGGCCACTCCAAAGCAGCACAACCTCTGAGCTTACACTATACCAACAACCCTACATTTATTTTCTGCATACAGCATTACCATATCATTCACTATATATACATATATATATAGTAGGTATATACATGACATATACATACACATATATATACATATAACTGCATCAACACTTTTCCTGAGGTTCTTCTCAACTGCCTCCTCCACACCCATCAAAGTCCAATGACAGAATTTCTTGTTTATGGTTGCTGACCAGGTGAGATACTCTTACATGTGAAAGTCTAAAGCTATTTACCCTATAACAATCTATCTCTGATAAGAGAGACAATTCACTGCAATAATAAAGATGGATACTTGAGATATTAAGCTGGCCTTTCATCAGCACAGTATAAAGCTATTTCCAAGTACTGTATAGTATTGTGAAACGTGGGAAGTGGTTTTGGAGCACTGTCAGGAGGGTGGCCATGAATGCACTTTCAACTTTAAGAGCACACAAAGGCATTGTCTTCACAAACATGGACCTCTCATAAATTTGTACGTTCTGGGTGGGAAAAATAACATAATTATAGAAAAAAAATAAAAAATATGAGATTATTTGGTAATGAAAAATCTTTCTGAGAACTAAATTTAATAATAATAAGGCATCATCACAGTTGTTAATGAAACCAGAAACCCAAGGCAGGATCTTAAGGGTTTCCTTGCTGCAATTAATAGCCTTCAAATGGCCAATAAGAGCATAATTTTCCTTCCACTTATAATATTTCCTTTCAACTGAAACTGCAGAACAACCTATGTCAATTTACACATAGCCAAACTGCACTATACACCATTAAATATATTGTGTAATCCTTGAGAAAGTTTATGCTTTAGTACAAGCTGCATATAAGATATGGCTATTCACTTATTAGATGACAAGGCATAGTGAGCAATGCACAAAGGTCTCTTCACAAAGCTACACCATTCTTAAAATGTGTTTGATAAATGGTTGTACTTTTCATGTATAAAGTTAACCCAAAGCCCACTGTTGGACAATTGTATAACCTCAGTGAAAGAAAACCAAGAGAAATAAAGAGAAAAATTAACTTATGAAATTAACATTGGCAGCACTGCTAGTCTTTCAGACGCTGGAGGCCACACTGCACATAATACACTAGCTCTGATAACGACGAATGGAGAGTCAACGGACTTACAAGATGATCCAGCTCGATGAAGAATTCTGGGAAAATGAAAAATATATATAATTTCTCTCTACACAAATTACTTCTATAAGTTCATTCAACTATAACATACAAAAAAGATGGTAATGCAGCAATCCATCATTACCTTGCATGTCGTTTTTGAAGACATAATTGTCAGCCTCTGTCCACAAGTCATGGGCAGTTGCAAGGTGGAATGAGTACTGGTGCTGCTTCATAAACAATGTATGAATATGTTGAGGCACTGGTACTGTCCCAGATCCTGGAGGTGGCTGAGGATGGGGAGGAGTGTGGCCCACCGGAGGGGGTCCATTCTTGGTACGTGCTCCCTCAGTGCTAGTGTTGTAACCAGATGACTGAGATCCCTCAGAACCTACAGATCCCGCTGGTGAAGGTGTTTGGGATAAATGAGAAGGAGAACCACTGGTCCGGTGACCACCCCAGGTACTAGGATTGGCTGCATTGCTTGTTGTCTCAATACTTCCATGTTTACCGTAATTCTGCAAATAAAAATAAATTTTACCATACTCATCTACTCAATAAGAATCAATAATTTTACATCCAGTTCAGTGCAACACACAACACCAAATCACTACAGAGTAAATTTCAAATTGCTACCAACACAACTCTGACCTTTAAGAAAAATGGCAACATTAGAAAATGAACATTTATGTGATGAGTGAAAAAACAGAATGTAGCAGTAGTACTTACATTTACATAGTTAGATAACTGCCTTTGAATATCCTTATACTCATGTCTTATCATCCTGTATATTTGGAGAGACAGTAAACTCTGGCACCGTAAGCTGCAAAAACAAATAGAAAAAATTAGATTGCTACAAATTTACAAATTAAAACAAATATAGCTCCTTAGTTGGCTTGTCACTTGCTATACCCTAATTACATATGACATAGATTATAGGTACAGATGTAAATGCACATATAGTTCCTACTCACTTTTGAGTAGATTTATTGGGAATAAATGTATACTAAGACCTTTATAAAAACATCCTTCAAGTTTAAAGGTTGTGTCTAACATTGAGCCATACATTATATTGGTGCCATAAAAAGCAGAGTACTTAATTCTTGCACCAAAGCTGATCTCTTTGTAACCAAAATTTACAATATAAATTGTTTATCATTTACAGTAATAGAAAAATTTTGAAAAATAAATATGAAAAAACATCACAACCACCTACCTTATAACTGCTAATCTGTTATCCAAACTTACATCTTGCTTCTCCCTCATGACTATTGATGATACATGTCTAAAAAGGAAAGGATAGAAAACTTTAAAGTAAAAGAAACAGATAATTCAACATTATACTAATATTGTACTTGGACAGATACTATACAATGAAAAAATAAAATAAAAAGATATATTACTTTAAACTAGAAGATAAAAGTTAATTCATTGTAATATTGGACATGGATAGAGAGTACACAATGAAAAGCTTCATGCCCAAACCTTTCCAGATACATGTAATACCTCACGCATAACTGGGAATTAAACCAGAACTCATTTTTTGTCAAAGATAAATCCAAGAAACAGCAATCAATATTAAAGTATAATTACACTGTCACAGAATTATTGGAATACAGAATTTTGGCCAAAGGCCAAGCCCTGGGACCTTTGTGGTCATTCAACACTGAAAGAGAAATTGACAGGAGGTTTGAAAGTATGTGTAACAGGAGGAAAAGCTCACAGTTGCACTGAAACAATTGTTAGGAGAGGGCGGAAAGTCAGATGGAAGAAAGAATATGAAAGGAGGTACAGTAAAAAGGAATTAAAGAGATTTCAGCTAAGGGCTGAAGGGATGTTGCAAAGTAAGGCCTACAGTGCATCATATGAGGTGCACTGACAGCACTAATCCCCTCTGGGGCATAAAAGTATTAAACAAATAAACAGATTAAACCACCATTCCAAATCATTATTCATGCAAATGTCTGAAAACTGGTTGAGAAAAACTTGGACCTTTGGTCCACTTACCTAATAAAGTTTAATGTGTCCTTATAAATTCGCAATGATGCCGATTCTTCTGTTTTGGGATCATTTTCCATAGCCTTCCCACTAAGAATAAAATAAAGAGCAGCTTCCAAATACTTCATTACTTGTACAGATCTATCTGCTTCAGCATCAGCTGTATGTTTTAAATCTTTTGCCATACTTAAGAAGCCCATATAATCTCTGAAAAACAGAATAACAATAAATCATGAATACATATAAATTACCAATTTACTGTTGTTGAGATCTCCAATTAAAGCCCCTAGACTTACCATGTCTAAATACCAGATGGTTGACTAGAATAAAATTACATATAATGCTTCAACTATGAAACCCAGCCTATGAGTAATCCTCTAATTTCATGTAAAACCATTTGATGATTTATTATGTAGTTTGACCACACCACAAAGTCAAAACATTGACTTTAAAAAGGCTGGACTGAAGGGTTTCTTGAATACTTAAATTAAAGATTTACTTTAAAAATTTTAGTTCTTTAAGATCCAATTATTAGTTAAGTTGAAAATTTTGAAAGATCTAGACAAAGTTTCCACAAATGCTATGTCGCTAAAGTTTGACATTTGCTGCAGACTGAAAGTTAGTTCATATAAAACATATTTAAATGTGGATTATTCATTAAATAAACATGGGCCCCAGTGGGAACAATTCATATACGTATCATCAACATGATCCTCTTGCTCTGAAGAATGCCAGAAGACATTCAATAGTTTTGTTTATGTAATAATGATGTACATATAACAAATATTGTACATATACATATAACAATATTAACCACATATAACTAATATTAACCATTGTCTGACAATATTAACCATTGTCTGACAAAGGTTCAAAATTGACACTTGACATGTTTCTTGTCATTCAGGAATGTTTCCCTTATTGTATACTAAGTACTGCATAAGCAAAATTTGGTTTGAAAAGATGGCTTTGCGTATCAAGACAACTGACATACCAAACTTTTGGTTTGGTGTGTTGACTAGGAATGAACATGTAACATACTCTGTAGGAAACTGGATTATAAATGTATTTGTAATTCTTGTACACATTTCAAGAATGTCTTAGGTTATACTTTAGACAAATTCTGGTATCTGAACAAATGATCAAGAACATTTATCAGTATCTGTTATTTTGGCTGTATTTCATGAACCAGATTCGTTACTACCTACAAATGAATCACATATCCTGTGCACATGCCAAATGTTAGTTAATATTGAATGACAAATATTGGACACTAATTCCTTGAAAAACTGTCAATCTTCAACATCTTAAGCCTACACAATTACAAAAATTTTATAAACTTGCAAGTAGTAATTAGATAAAAAATCTCTTTTCATAAATCAAGAAACTGTTCCACCAAGAAGTTCTCTGGTAAAAACACTTTTATTCTGCTACTAACATGTTAGACATCAAACGTGGTTCCCTTTTGGTTTAAGTCTTCCCCCTCTCCTCCCTACAGTTCATCTGACCTCCAGTTTATCATAAACAGTAGTCATATAACCAGATACAAATGAAAATACTAAGTGGGAATATATAATTCTAATAATCTCATATAACAGAGAAAAGGAAAATCAAGCACATTTTCAAAATATTACAAAGGCAAATTTAAGAAAACAGTATTATTGGACTGCATATACTACACTTACCATACCTGCAATAGTATACAGTATGAAATTACAGCAATCAAAAGAAATACAAGCCCATTAAGCTACTGTTGATTTATGATTCAAACTGGAGGCCCCATATTTATTTATAACTGATGGAAGAACATTTCAGAATACAGCTTCCAAGGTAAAGATTAAGTAAAGTGGAGTGTATTTGCATTTCAGATTAAATAAGGGAAACTTACACGTTATTCTCTGGCATCACCTTCCTCTCAAAATATGAGGGATAAAACCTTTTATGCAAATTTAAGTAATACGCTTCAAAGGATGACCTGTGGAAAGATAATTGAATCCATTATTACACACTGAGAATTAAAACAGGAAGCAACTTAGTTTACAAAATCAGTTAATACGATATTTATGAACTCTTGGCCACACAATTTTACAAAGTCTGAAAAATACAATAAGGAGAGCTTACTGGTCTGGGAAAGACTGTGCAGAACCCATGGCAACACCAGTGGAAAAGACAGATGCTTGCTTATGGGACTGAGGGGGTACCATAGGAGTACCATTTTCTTGTTGTGCCTCTGATGCTGGTGTCTCTCCATTCCCATCAGAGGTAGTAACTGTTTGGTCCCCATTTGATCTGAAGGAAGCACCATCTACTCTTGTATCATGTTCTGTGCCTGGAGTTGCATGACTCTCATCCACTTTTCCCTGGAAAGAAAAAAAAATGTCATTTAAATATATGTCAGACATACACTACAGATGTGATATACAACTGCTCAAACACTTACAACACCGATGCTAATAGCATTCCTATCTCTGAAGGATATCTAAAATTAATATATCCACGTCACACTACAGTATATGAGGTAGCTACACTATAAAAATATTGGTATACAATATCAAGAATAACTATTTTACAATAAAACGCTCGGATAACAATCACACAAATACACGTTATAACCCTAACCGTATTCATGCGATTTCGCGTACTATTCCCTATTTTTCCTAAAGTCAACTACCTAAGAACCTTGTGTGCTCAACATAAACTGACAAGCAACATGCTGGAAACAAAGGCCTACAGCAATTCTCATCTATGATTCTCGGCTTACTCACTCTTTCAAGACATCATGTGCACTAAGTTGAACAAAATAAAAAATATAGGCTATGATTTTACACATCCACAAAAAAAAAGGTAGGTGGTAGAGTCAGCTTGCAAGGAGAGCAAATTAAACATTGCTATGCGTCTTATTTTCCTGTACTTTACCAACCTTGCCATAATATCCCTGATGGACTGAGTTTGGTGCAGCAAGAGCAGCAGCAACTGACACACCATCCTCCTCCTCATTTACATATTCAGTTTCATGATTACTCACAGCATCTTCTGACATACCACCATTGTAACCCTTTTGAGAATACTGTAATGAGAGTTTTGTTAATATTTGTGACACACTACAACCACAAGATGTAATCCAGAAACACTACTCTAATTTCTTTAAACCTGCCTCTGTAGTCTTCAAGTCACACAATTGGTCTTCCATAATTTAGTCACCAATAAAAAGCCATAATAAAACCAATACTATTCTTTCCTTATAAGCAAATCAGATGTATATATGTACTAGAATCCAGATTCATCAAAGACTGTTAAGCTACAATTCATACACATACATACACACACACACACACACACACACATTCACTTGGGAAAATGTGAACTTAGCGACTACTAACGTTCAAGAGAAGAGAAAGTGTAAGATTTGTTAATAGTAATCTGTGCCAAGCAAGATTACATTATCAAGTCAAATAACAGGAACTGACAAATAATCAAAACCATCTAAACTGGAACTAGCTTTGTGAAAGTGGTATTAATTTCCTCATACATTTTAGGCCCACTATATTAACTTAATCAGAGCAAAACCAAGAATAAGTGTTCGCAGACAATTAAATGACACATAAAAATGTCATTATTTTTGCCCGTATTTTTACGAAAGTATAACACCCTTAAATGAGATGTCAGGTGTTAAATCAAGCAATTATAACCTTGAAAGTTTGATGATGATTTGAGAACAACCTAAGATCTTCTTTACTGAATTTGATTTGATTTCTTAATTATCTAGGAATCACAACTTCAATGTCACTAAAATATGATTCCTTCCAATCAGTAAGCTTCACTATAAATCTGCCTAGTAAAGCACTTTACTTTATATATATATTAATACTTCAGTTGATATAACATTAGCCATTATTAATCATTTCACCTATGAAAATCAGGAAAATACTGTAATCGAAGAGGCAGTACTAACATTTCTATGCGTGCTAATGCTTCATGGGTAATGTCATTCCTAGTAATAAATTAACCAAACCAGACCACCTGTATAAAAAAATAAGCTTCATATGACTGCGTTTTTTTAGATAAGGTAGCCAACCAGCTGCTAATTCAATTTCCCAGCCAAATGACACAGGATATCAGAGATGACAAAACTACTAACTAATCTTTCATAATTAGATTGAAATCTCCATAATAATTAGAGGCGTAAAATGCTTTTAATATTCCAGAAACAGGCAAAAGGTTTATTACTATATTACAGTAGTTAGGTCATATTTTTAAATACGACCAACGTATGTAACAAAAATTTTGTACCTCGTATGTTTCTTATGAAATATGGGTAAAATTAGTGAAACCAAACCAAAATACTAAAGTATCGTACTGGAATAAGTACCAGTCTACAATAAATTAATTTTACTGGGAAGACAAAAGAAAGAACATCCTACATAACACACAAAACTTAAAACTGCAATGTTAATAAAAGTCACTTAAATTTTCAATATAGAAAGAGAATGGAAAATTGTATATAGTACTACTAAATTGCCAATCCTGGGTTTGAATGAAATAAAAAAAAGGAAGAAAATTCATTTAAGTACATATACATACTGTATCACTGCAGACATACATAAATTCATACCTGCAAACATTAAGCAAGTAATAAAGTTATTTTTTTACCCACCTGACTAGACTGCTGAGAAGGCTGAGGTCTTTGGGGATATAAATTTTGCTGCAAATCCTTCTCCTGACTCCAAGCACGAGATGAGCTACTCTCACGCTGGCTACCTGGCCTTATACTAGGACTTTTCATAGAAGAGTCCTTCATATCCTTAGACTTAGAAATTCTTGGTTTCTTACTAGTCCTTCCTGACTCACTGTGTGAGCTACTTCTAGTGCTCTCCAAACTGTGAAATAATTTTTGAATTAAAGCTAGAAAAATGAAACTTTGTTCTCAAATATCAGGTACAAAATCCAATATTAAGAAAACACATTAAATCTCAAGACTTCTATTTTTCCCTTGATATGAAGCAAGCAAATGTCATTGCAAAAACATTTTTTGTAACTGTTACAAACCTGCTCTCCCTTTCCCGATCACGTTTGCGTGAAGTGCTGTGATCACTTTCACCTCCAGTGCCTCGCAATCTACTATGCACATCACAACTATCTAGGGAATTTGTATCACCAACAGAATTCAACGTTGAGTATTCTGGAGCTAACCGCTCACTATTACACTGCAAATGAAGATAAAGCACTATTAACATAAGTCCATAGCAGGAAATAAGAACAACTCTGTGTCGCTAATCAAGTAATGGGTCACCTTCACACTAACAAAATCTAAGAATTTATAAGTAAGAACAAAAAAGCGACATTCACCCCTACTCTACATCCTGAAGGATCACTGTCTACTACTGAATCACTGTAGAGGTGCATTATTGAGTTTTCTCTTCTTTTCTTAATTTCTCATGGGGTATCCTGTGTCGAGGGTGACAGCATTCCCCATATTCTGCTTACATTATTATAACTATACGAAACCTGCACATAGCCCAACAGTTTCATTATAGCATTGAATAATGCTTAAGATCCAGGTCCTATATTACTAACTGATTTCATCCATGCCCTCATGAGAACCTGATAAACATATCCCAGTGAAGAAAAATCTAGGGGCAAAACCTTTAATAAAAGTCACAGGCACAAATCCAGACATTAATAAAAAATGTAAATTTATTACTTTATCATTATAACCTCAATTTAAGCTCCCCCCAAAAGTTCCACATATTAAAAATGGTTTATGACAATTGGACCAACTGAAATACTCACCCTTGGTTTTTTACGTTCATGAGATGATGGAGATCTCTCAGGTACAGAATCCCTCTTCTTCTTCCTATGGGTTCTTGAACTCGAGGTGTCAGACAATGAAGACGGCATTGGACTAGAGCGTTGACGAACACTGCTAGGCCGTGCCATCACATTTTCTCCCTCTTCTCTGTTAAAATATAATGTTATTACCATTCACAACTCATAGACATTATACAAATATAGTGTATATGTATCTCATACGGTGTATAAACCATGGGTAAGTATGAAGGTTTATGAAATTGTAATACAAAATCCTTACAAAAAAACCCGCTGGAAAAATAGAAATTTCTTAAATGTCGCTCATTATTCTTGTAATTGCAAGAGACCAACTGCAGTAACTTTTAAGACACTCATGACTTTTAATTACTTTTTATTCTTTTTTAACAAAATACCTAAATACTTTAAAACTAGACATGTTCTTCCTACATCGCTTTTGCATTCACACCAATGCCTGGCAACTTTCCAAAAGCTCAGTGTTACCATAGTGGTTCTTCAATAGACCTTCAAAATCAAGTCTTCCACAAAAGTAGCACTAGAACATTTCCTTACTACACAATACCCAAAAGAACCCTGTAAGATTATTTTATTATTCTCTCCAATATTTAAATTATAAACTGCTTCTATGAAATTTTTCAGTATCAGAAAAAATGTGATATCCCAGTCAATATTAAACCATCAACATCTTACCAATACCATATAAGAAAAAAAAAAAAAAAACTCAGCATAGCCCTACTAACACTTTTAGACTATAACATCAATGTATATATCAATAGTAGATCCAATCATTAATGTTAAACATCATTCAGATATGGCAATCAATAATGCACTACGTTAAGAGATTACACTGTAATGTTCAAAGACATCAACTTGTTGTGCCCACTGCAGAACTACAAAAGTAAACTGAAAAACTTATCTTAAAATAATCAAAATTATACAGTGGGTACCTAGACCCTGTCAAGAAATTCTTGATAAAAAAATCTGACAAATATTTAAAAGTGCAACACTTACTCCTTCACTTTGGAGTCCGTTGATTTACTTGGCATTTTCTCATTATCACTATCATCACTATCAATAGGTCCGGATTTCTGTTCCTTTTTTGCCTTTTCATTGTCATTTTCACTATCTGGCCTGCGCACACGGAATATGGACGAAATTACACGTGCTTTATTGTCTTCAGTACAGGATTCTTTTGCATTTGGATCACCTGTTTTCCGCTTTCCTTTACCCCCTTTACCTGTAGTTCTATTGTCTAGCACTTCCTTTTTATCCTCCTCTTTCAACTCGGTTTTCAATATACACGGAACACTATTAATATTAGGTTTGGGCACTTTATCAATTAAACTAAGGGGTATTGTACACGTGAACTTTCGGGAACCAAATTCGTGATGTAATTGGGATATGGGCACTTTTGGTTCTGGACTAACTATCGGAGACTCGCTTGACTTATCAACTAAAGGAGACACACCAGGTCTTCCACTTAGTCTGTTGTCCAAAGGACTACTTTCACTTACACCTTTACTTCGCTCAATTTTACTCCTGTCTTTAGAGTCACTGCTACTAGAACAAGTTCCACTGTTATTTTTGCTCGTTTCTCTATGAGCCTTCCCTCTCCTTCTACTATCTTTTTCCACAGGGTCCCTATCCCTTCCCTTTTTATTGTCTTTATCTAAAGTAAATGCTGAATTAACCAACGGCCCCTTTTCAGAGTTTCCTTGGCTCCTTCCAAAAAGATCCTCACTTTTATTTGCATTTGCTGGCTCAGAGCTGGCTTCACTTAGTGGTGTCCTTCTTGAACTGCTCTTATTGGAACTACTAAACGGTGGCATTGGAGACACATGAGGGCTCAACTGATGGGCCTTCACAGGACTGGAAATGTGATTAAATTCTTTTGCAGTCCTGGATGGGGTACTTCTCTGGGATGCTGGCTGTTTTAAAGGAGTTGCGTTCTCTACATCAATTATACTATCACTATCAGAGTCCAAGTCACATGGTATGTATTCACGTGACTTAACGCTCCTTTTAGACTTAACAGTTTCAGATTTGGCACCATTCTGATTATCCTTTGAGTCAGTCCTCTTTTTTGGAGTCCGTCTTGTGTTATCCCTTGCAACTGTTGTGTCGTTAGACTTCCGAGTTTTATCAGGTAACTTTGATAGGTCTTTCAAGGAACTACTTGGCGTGACAGTAGACTGATTCGAGTCAGACTTTGATGGTCTACCAGGGTCTGAATCACTATCAGAATCATGATGACTGGGGTTAACCCTTCTTGAAGATTTCACTTTGGACTGACGTAACTGGGGGAATGCACGCAGAGTGGGCCTCCGATGTGACTCCCCTACATCTGAGCTATCGTCTGAGTGGACCACTGGCTCATGAGTGTGACGTGACCCACGATGCGAACCAGCACTCTTAACAACCTTGCTATTCCGGCGATCACGTTTCCTTTGAGACTGCAATGGAGGCTTATCCACAGGTGGTGGATCATCCTCAGGGTGACTTAGTGGAGGACCTGGAGTAACAGTCTGGAGAGAGAGAAAAATATTTTATTGGCTTTCCATAGGCATCTTATTTCAAAAATAAAAACAAACGCATGACATCCATAATTTTTCCTGTTTGGAACTTGTAGTTACACTTACAGAAAATTACCAACTATGTTTCTTACCCAGTAATATACTCTTGCATATCATAATAGTATGGTGAACAACTCCCCATCTTCCATTGAGCTTCATTTTAAACTTCAGTAATCACCATCAAATTCTGGTAATATATTGGTTTGGTATGTATTTGGCAGAAATTCAGATATGAACTGCCTGATTAGCATTATCATTATCAATATAAATGAGTTTCAGACCATTGGGAATGGATAAACAGTAAGGGGCACAACACAAAACAATGAAACTAGGACTACATGGATCCTACATAAAACTTTCTGTTCCATCCATAGTGTATACCATACCAAGATGTGAAATGCTCTTTGCCTAACTTCTTAAAAACAAGATTTTCAAATAGGGAACACAAATTTACATGCTTCTACTTCTTGTTAAGAGATGGGAGAATCACTAACCCAACCTGTAAGGAGATGCAATAACCCAATCTCAACCACAGTTAGCTGTCACACTGCTGATGATAACCTTACAAATATCTATGCGAGATATATAAATTACCATATCAAAGACAACCATGTTTAAAACTCAAGTAATTACTTCATGCTAATCTATTTTCTGTTTTTTGCAAACAACCACAGTTCTGTCCCCAAAAATTATTTTTAGTATCTTTAGGTGCTAACATGCCAGAAGTGATTACCTATTATCATTCAAACAAAAAATTGTATATGTATACCAAACTGTATTTGGTGGTAAACTGAGAAAAGGCACAATTTCAAGAAAATCTGCATTAAAAAGCAGACAAATAGAAGAAAAACTTTTTATGAAAATCTACAAACCAGTGGAACTGGCAAAAATACTTAACAACTTTCTTAATAAATTATACAAAAAACTTACCTCTTGTGATGAAGGTGACTTAATCTTCCTAGTGGGTATGTATTTTTCAAGTTTCCAAGGATTGGGAGACTTATCCCCTCCTTGACCCTGCAAAATTTTGACATTTAGTAAAATAAATAAAATCATAATTACTTGGACAAATTCAGCTTCATTTCTATGCTCTAACCAATTTTAGCCAATATCAAAATATATCCAGAACATAACCCTGAGACAAATATTCACATAATGCTAATTCCTAACTGTAACACAATCAAGCACAAAATAAAGGGGTAATACAACAGAGTCCTGTCAGAGAGAGAGAGAGAGAGAGAGAGAGAGAGAGAGAAACAAACCTTGGGTGATGAAGGCTCTGAAGCCGGCTGTTCATCTTCTGAATTGGAAGACACCTCCGAATCATCTGTAGAATCGTCTTCTGAAGAAGAATCTTCTGAAGTTTTAGTAGAGATTGGGGAGAGCAGAGGCTTTGAATTTGAAGAGCCCACTACAGATGACTGTAGCTGTGACTCACTGCTATGGGTGCCACCAACCTGAGAAAATGTATTTTGTTAGAGAAATTGTATTTTGTTAAGATTACAACTCGGAACCGAAGCATTATTCAAATAGTCACACCACACCTGTCACTCTGGGAAATTTACAATTATCTCTGAAGGTTGTTATAAAATCCACCAAAACGAACTGCAACTATAATAATTTCATTGGATTGTAACCTTATTTCCAACAATATTCCCCTTGGTGCAGTAGAAGTAAGTGAATAATGTTGAAGACATTTTCACATACAATAGTTCAAGTCAAGTACCATGACAGGTGAGGTTTGTTGTTTCCAGAAGAGGTGGAACAACCGAAGCCACCTAACTCAAGAATTAATAGTAAGATACATAAAAATCAAAATAATAACGTTAGGTACAATAACATTATAGCTCAAAACCAATGTAGAGCATCCTCGTTGATAAATTTTGACCATATACTCAAAACAAGAATAGTCGCGCTAAAATCACAAGTGAACTACAGGTCTAAGATTAATATTGAGAGTAATAATGCAGTTATAATAAATAAAACAACTATTCATGGGGGCCTTCACTAAGAGAGAGCGAGCTGCGTGAAAAGGGGAAATGCTGCTTACCTGCTCATCTTCACTTTCCTCGGAGAGCGGAAGGTCAGCTTTAACATTCCATCTGTCTCTGAAATATCAACTTCATAATAACAACTGTTGCACTTACATGGTTATACTTGTATATCAACTATTCCAATTACTGAGAATACCATACTATTAACAGAGTACCTTTAATTGACTACTGTAAATATGGTACTTACATAGGCTTCTGGCCTTTGAGAGAGGATATTTCTGACGGCTTATCTGCAGAAGAGAACATTTTATTATCTCCTTTTGTCAAAAAATAAAGAACCCAAAACAACAAATATATTAAAAATATGTGCTAACCTCAAACAATCCAGTAAAAATATTTAGCTACAGGTGAAACAACACTAAACATGGTTCCTCTTGAGTGTGAGTGCATGTATGTGTGTGTCTATATATATATATATATATATATATATATATATATATATATATATATATATATATATATATATATATATATATATATATATATATATATATATTATACAAATACATACAGCTACTGAATGTCTCCTAACTTTAAGCTTATTCTACATATAAC
Source organism: Macrobrachium nipponense (assembly GCF_015104395.2). Lineage (NCBI taxonomy): Eukaryota > Metazoa > Arthropoda > Malacostraca > Decapoda > Palaemonidae > Macrobrachium > Macrobrachium nipponense. The sequence goes on from NC_061094.1 coordinate 32,114,333, forward strand.
CACTAATCTCATGTGCGTGTGTGGTTATTTGTACAGCAATCTTTTTTATCAATCCCAAAACAATTTTAACCAGAATAAATGACCAACGATACAGAAAAAATATTCAAATAGTGACATAAAAGTTTAATGAATTGACGACTGAATGTGACCAAAAAAAAAAAAATAATAAATAAAAAAATAAATAAATAAAAGAGTGACATCTTTCACGAAACCACACCTTCCAAGTATTCATGGTGATGGTGTCCATGACCATTTTTATGGTGGTGGTGATAGTGATTGGTATGGTGATGGTGATGGTGATGGTGTTGGGAGGAGAGTGGTGAATCTGGCGACAAGGGCGGTGAGATTGTGGCAACACTTGGAAGGGTTGTCGTAGGGGGAGGTCGGTGATGGCGACCTATGGCGGCAGGGTGGCTTCCTACTCCTCCGGATACCCTGCTGGTGCGCCGTGAGCCTAGGGGAAGCCCCCCTGGCGCCGGCAGCGGGCCCTGGTACATCCGCATCACGGCCGCCGCCGCCGCTGCCGCCGCCGACACCCGATGCTGTTGCTGAAGCTTGTGCTTGGCTCTTCTTCTTCTTCCTCCCTTCCTTAAACCCTCGACACTGGGAGCCACCAACTGCACCGATACCCATACAAATCGCGGCTCGGGTCACCCCATTCACTGTACACCATGGCGCACATCCGCACCCACAAGCAGGTGTTTCTGCTGCTGCCACTTCTGCTGCTGCCACTATATCTAGCGTCCATGACACACATCGCCAGCCACCGCCGATATTGTACAACATGAGCTCAATACCCAGGGCCTGCTGCTGCTGCTGCTGCTTGCCACAACAGCGTCAGCATCAAACACGCACAAACACACAATTTTCTCTGTTCGCGCTGTCGCTTGCTGCTTGTCCGCTCGCTTGCTCGCTCGCTGGCTCTCTCTTCTCACGATAACACCGCCCACTTCCCTCTATTCGCCAAGCCTTTCGATTCCCTCCACTACGCACTAGCTATTCGCCTTTCTCGAAAATTCCCATCTAATGAAATCCCTTCACTACTGACGTTTTCTCCGAACACGAAAGGTAAGCAATACAGGTGTGATGGCACGTATGCAGGTGTTTGATTTGACGGAGCAGAAGCTGTGGCTAGGGTGTTATGCGTTGCGCGCGGCCTCTAGGACATCGAGTACGTGGTGGAGAAGGGGGAGGGAAGATGGGGGCGCCTACTGCTCGGGGAATGGACATAGGGGGGCCAGGGGGGGTGGGCGTTGTCATGGCAACGGCCTGATCAATGAGGCTCCTTCGCGTCTCCCACCACGCCGATTATAACAACTTTCTCTTCTCTCTAACTACGTCTTTCGTTTTCAATGATACTGAATCCAATAACAACACCAAGAATCGCGATCCTCACACTGCAATGGGGACAACTTAAGGGGTATAAAGAACAACATACACAAAGCGGCAAAAAATACGGGCTGCCTTGTGCAAGGATCACTTAGCAAATCAAACCTTGCAACCGGTTGGTAGAGAGAGAGAGAGAGAGAGAGAGAGAGAGAGAGAGAGAGAGAGAGATTCTAACCTCGCGCACTTGTGGCAAAAGAAAAAATCTACTCAATATGGGGGTAGATAATGCTATTGAAAACCTATTCCTATATAAAACGATATATATACATGAAATAAAAAAATTCTCCGTAGGAGTTTCCTGCAACACAAAAACGAAGGAATATACACAACGGGCAGCAGGCCAAGGGGAAAATGGAACAAGGCGACATATCCGTTGATGAAAGTTCGAGTAATGGCACCTACAAAAGTCGGAAAACTAAAGATGCAAAACAGAAGATGGAGTTCCCTCGTGATACCGTTTTCTTTTGTTTCCCCAGCGGCTTGGAGCAACGATATACTAGGGTGACATCAGCTACCACCAGCAACCCCCAACAAACACGTCCATTTCAACAAAGTACATACAATGAAGTGTACAATAAAGGGGGGGGGGGGGGGGGGGTGATGGGCAAGTATACCTTAAAGAAACTGTGAGATGCTCATACATGGGTTGATACGCGGAGTTGAAAAAAAAATCAAATTGAGGCTATGGCGGTTTAACGAATATTCATGCCAGTGGACAGTAATTATCGACAACACGTAAATCAGTCAATCGATCTGGTATTAAAATTCAAGAACAACAACTATACTGAAAGGAACCTGTTTATAAACCCAAGGCAGTTGCAGAAAACCTTAGTGTTCAAGACAAGCAAACTTTCACTTCAAAGCGTCCTACAGTACCCTTACATCACAAGCAGCCACGTTAAATCCAATTTCAACATTAACAGATTATACTTTCACTGGAAGTTAATAGTTCTGTTGAAAGTAACTATTATTAGCATTCAAATATATGATTTAACTCATTCAAAAGGATATACTATCATCTGATATTTCAGGATCTTCCCTACCGACTCTTCTGGACGATTTCAACTTTCTAAAAATCTTATTTTTTTAAAGTGTAAAGTGTACACATCTCAGACATTTACAATTACACATTATTTACTTCGAAAGTACAATAAACTTTGTAAAACACTAAAACCGGCTTTGGTAAAATATTCGTAATTAACAGCGCAAAACAAAAAGGGAAACTTTACATTTGCAATGTGGACTTACATTGGCATTACGGACTTGAATCCATCAGGTCTACTACAGAAGCACTTAATGGCAAACTTCCACGCGAAAAAATGTCTAAAACTTGATACTCGTCATCTGTTCATTACCGTGTTCCATGGGCCTCGTATTTAAATATCTACTGAATAATGCAGGCGAATATCTTATCTTTCTCGTGGACACAATATTTTCTTCTTACTGAACGGCGACGAGGTCATTCTTCTCATTGCTACGTAGGTACGGAAAAATTAGCAACATTTGAAATATGGCAAATGGTATACTAGGAAAAAACTAAATAGCGTAAATTGAAATAACTTCGAGTGCTCAGAAAGCATTTTCCCTTAGCTAATTTTAGCAATAACAATCAAAAGAGTAAAATGAAATGCCGTACAACTAGGACTTTCTTCCGTATTCCACATTCAACAAATTTTCAAAACGCCTCGATCCACAACTGCTTTCACCCCTATGGAGATCCAATTGCTCGCTCATTCAACTTTACCGCTGGCATTTACTTCCCTTCGGAACACCTAAGTTTTACTCATCTCTCTCTTTTGATCAGTAGTCTTCCTTTTCCCTTCCTCCCCTCCTTACTATCGGCGTACACCATATCTTCAATAAACCTCTATGACACCCAACGCAAAAGTATAAATAATCCTTTCATCTTCCACCAACGAGTTCTTAACCCTGGCCCCATATTTAATCTATAATTTTTCTTGCTGTACTCACTTCTTTCTTAGCGAACTCACTGGACCACATTAATCTCTTGTATCACACACACTTGTCCTTTTTACATTTACAGGCATTTTCACCACTAGTATATACCTCTATTCTGCTATGATGATCTATTAAACACGATTTTAATTAAAAAGAATATGAAATTCTGTCTTCGTTAATTATTTTGAAAGACTGTCACAAAAAATACCTTTTACAATGACATCGCGGATTCGTATGGACATAAAAATTCAACTCGGTGTGCTCATCTACAAAATTTTAGGACGGAAACTACAACAGCAAACATTTATCACCAGATTAATATAACTTTGCAAGGACATAATGTCCGTTATCTGGTAAACATATAATCTTAACTTGGACTCCTAGTTACACCTTCATTGAATTACTCCGAAGAATATTTCAAATAACGTTTGTAAAGGACAAGACAGTTGCCGTGAATGTTAAAGAAAATTGAGTTCAACGAAACTTTAATCATTTCTTCACGCGGGTAAAATGAGATGGTCTTACACCCAAATTCTGTTCAACTGCATTCCCCTCAGTCTAGCATATCTACTGGTTATGAAATTGCACCAAACGCCCACTTCCCAATCTATCTCGTTATAGACGGTTGGGTGTGAACATCTCACTAAGAAGCAGGAGTTATGTTTTGTCTCAACATCTTCCATAACGTAAGCATAATATTACATATATTGAAAAATTTCTCCGTGCGTATGCCAGCTGTTTATAATAGCAAACTATGATTCTGTCGATATGGAATACGCAATATTCAAGTAATGGGAAATGATAACTCACGAGATCGTAATGGAATTTCCATCTGGGTCAAGATAATGATTGCATTTCTTGTGTCTTAATTCCTTAGGTGTATGTGTTGTAAATTGTTCTGGTTAAACGTTTTGGTCACGAGAGAGCATTATGATAACAATAACCTACTAACTGGGAAATTAATTACCCACCACTCAAGCAGAAGTTGGTCAAATCCTACGCAAGCAAGTTACTGATAACTAAATTTATCATCTACCAAAAATTACTACTTTACACATTATATATATATATATATTTATATATATATTATATATATATATATATATATATATAGATATAATATAATATTATTTTATATATTATAAGCCTATATATATCTATATTATATATATATATTATTATATATACTTAAAAAATAATAATTTAAACTTAAAAAAAAGACAAAGGAAGCATTGAGCACTTACTGAATTTCGGAGCATGGTCGTCTCCCCGACGAGAGGATTTGCTGGACGTGTCCTTCAGAGGCGTATCCTTGATGGGTGTCAGAGCAGAAAACGGGAAGTTCCCGTCGCTGTGATCTGGCCGCGGAGTCTGAATGATGGCGGACACGGGGTTCTTCACAGACATCTCCGATCGGATCCTCTGCAGGAGAGCGTCTTCTCCTTCGCCGTCTCCTCCAGCAGCTGCAGCGCCACCCCCACCACCGCCGCTGGCAGAAGCCAACTTGAGGGGAGGCAAATTTGGAGGTTTCCCCATGAGTGTGAATTTGTTGCCGCCTCCGTCGCCAGGACCTGAGCTCGGGCCGCTCTTCAGGTTGCCCTTCACCTCGCCGTTTCTGGGCTGCGAGTGCTGCGATGTATGGGAGGGCGGGTGTGGGGGTTTGGACGTGGGCGGCAGCGACTTGGGCGGCCTCGTCGTCCCATTGCGAGAGGAATGGTGCGCCGGCAAGGAGCGCTGCGACGGTTTAGACGACGAAGACGACGAGGATGAAGACGACCCTGCCATGGGCATGATATTCGTCTGAGGTGGAGGGAGGATGGGCGGGTAAGAGTCGGGGTCGTGTATGGGTTCCCTGGAAGCGATGGGCGTGGGCGGCTGTTGGTACACCCCCAGCAAACTGGTCTTGATTTCGCCGCCGAGTGTCTTGAAATTGTCGTAGGAGCCCAGGATCTTCTCCACGTGATTCTTGATCACCTTACTGCTGTGGGTGGAGCCGCTGGTGGAGCGGCGGAAGAGCTCGAACCTGCCCTGAGGCTCCTGCTCCTTCGAGGAGGAGGAGGCCATGTTGGCCATGCTCTCTCGCATCTTCCGCGCCCTCTGCTTCTCGAACTCTCGATCCCGTGTCATGGATACTTTGTCCAGGTCATTTTCCCGAGGCATGCTGCAAAGAACACACAAACGCCCATTAGTTGTTGTTGTAATAATAATAATAATAATAATAATAATAATAATAATAATTAATAATGGCGAAGAAAACCTACGTGGTGTAAATGTAAATATATGTATATAATAGAAATATACATGCATATCTACAACTATACCAAATGTGGATTTCTTCACCATTTTTGTGACTATGCTAGTGGGAAATTCTAATGTATAATAATAATAATAATAATAATAATAATTATTATTACTATTATTATTATTCTGAGTAACTGGGCAATATTCATCTTGCGAATTTCTAAAAAGTATAAAAATGTTGAAACGTCACGTGATACCAGCTATACCAGCATCAACACCAACTGTAAACCAAATACAACCCGGGCCTGGAATTGAACTATGCTTTACGGAATAATACCTGCACTGATTGCGACCCCTCCTTGACCTGAACCTGATATCCTGTTTTAATAAAATAAAATATCACCTTCAGCATTTTTAGAATTTTTAGAAATTCCCATTACGAATATTGGCCAGTTACTCAATATCACCTTCAGCATTTTTAGAATTTCTAGAAATTCCCATTACGAATATTTGCCAGTTACTCAGAAACATAGCCGGCCAGAGAAGCGGATTGTAAGAAAAATAGAAAAAAAATCAACTCGTTCAATTCTGACATCCTCTTTTAATAGTATTAGTATTAGTAGTAGTAGTAGTACTACTACTAATAATAATAATAAACAATAATAATAATAAATAATAATAAACAATAATAATAATAAATAATAAACAATAATAATAATAAACAATAATAATAATAATAAACATTAATAATAATTATTTACAGCTCATCACTTAACATTCGTAACGAACTTCCAAAAATAAAGGAAAAATATCTAGAAAAGTCTTATCAGTCAACAGCAGCAAACAGTATAGGTAACTCATGTGCAACAACCACCACCAGCCGACGCTCGCCAAACGAATATCACCGATACTGAGTCATCAAGAAATCGACCAAAACTAGGCACGACAACATCACAAAATGTTCGTTGCTGTCATTCACTTCTCCCGGGATCGAAAACATTCTTTTGTTTCTCTCTCTCTCTCTCTCTATCGATTAATCTTACCACTGAGTTGTTACGCGGTAAGGGATACCAGCCAATATATGTATTTATTGAATATCATTCTAAATAAAATGGAAGGCTTGTTATAAGCACAGGAGGGTATGAAATGCCGTTTTCATACGGTATATGATCTTTAACAGAGATGTGATGAGAGAGCAGATTGGTATCACCTGTCCAAGAGGGAGGCATTGCCTCGTCCAGGGATGCCTTCCCCTCTGTGGATCCGGTAATTACTTGTTTTTTTATTTTTATTCTTTAATGAGAGAGAGAGAGAGAGAGAGAGAGAGAGAGAGAGAGAGAGAGAGAGAGAGAGAGACCTGGGATGCGATATGCAAGCCCAAGGATGTCACGCAATGCAACCCACCAGGATATTAAGAAAATCAGACAAATTATATTAATTTTCATGACAAGTCAAGTTGAAGAATGAAAACGGACTCGCTAGGTAGGACGAAATGTCAACGAATAAAACCGCTCTTGAAACCTATTAAATTCGACAGCAAAAGTGGCTGTGCCCTTACTCGTGAGTCGAGATATTGTAAACGGTCGACCATAAGTTGTGAGTACTTCAGATTGTGTGAGGAGGAGGAGGAGGAAGAGACTGCACACTGCGGAGCTAGTAATAAACGGAAGGAGGTGAGAGAATGACGTAATTAGGAGGAGGAGACTGAAAGGATGGCGCTGGATGCTCAAGGCATACCTCAGGCCTAACCGAACTGCATGCAAGCAGCGGAGATAATCGCAAGCACCGACCAACGGAGAGAAAACAGAATAGAAAATGTGACGGCAGAGAGAAGACAAATACAATGACATAGTAAAGTGAGAAGAGGTTGTGAGGAGAGAGAGAGAGAGAGAGAGAGAGAGAGAGAATTAAAGGGGAAGAAGCAACAGCACGAGAGACGGGGGGAAGTCTGGAGGGGTGAGGAAGAGGTGAAAATAAAGTGGCATCGGGGAGAAAATGGGACTCGAGCAATAAGAAAGAAAATGGAACTTCGCCTGTTTCCCATGCCTTTGGGAATGTGGGGAAGAGGGGTTGTATACACACTTTACCTATCTAATATTCTATATTTCATGCGACATGCAATGGGAAATCGGACAACGTCAGCGGCTACATTGTAAACAATTAGCGTTACACATGACCCAGGTTCCTGTTACGGCAATTAACAAGCAAATAATCTAAATCATAACACAAGAAAATCGGGGGAGAGAGAGAGAGAGAGAGAGAGAGAGAGAGAGAGAGAGAGAGAGAGAGAGAGAGAGAGAGAGAGAGACATTCTACGCTACCTACGGACAAAGAAAGCTTTAAAAAGACAGGATGACGACTATTATCAACTGGATTAGCTACTGAAGTTTGAGTAGAACTTCAACATACACCTTCCGGTCTGGTACAAAAATAACAATGTGTAACATTTCTTCTTCAAACTGCCCTGACTTAACATACAACAAGACTGCATCATATTTTTTTTCTCTTATCAAGTTTCGAAGTATGAAAAAAAAATACGCCTACGGATAGAAGACGGTTTACCCGGAAACGTGCAAAGGAATAGCGTATCTTACGTGGTTCAAAATGAAAAGTTTATTAGAGAGAGAGAGAGAGAGAGAGAGAGAGAGAGAGAGAGAGAGAGAGAGAGAGAGGGAGGGGGGGGGGGGGGGGGAACCTATTACCTTGCGACGGATTTTTTGTTAGAATGAGGAAGAGCTATTCCGGACTAACAAAGACGCTTCAGTCTCAAGCGAACTTAGAAATTGCATTCAATAAATAATATTTCTACAAAACGTGAAACTGCCAGAGTTTCTTTAGACCTGAAAAGAATATTATGACCACATACAATGAAGCATATAGGATATTTGAACCTAGAGCACATTGTACGTCAGGTGCGAGCGCATTTCACCATTGCGCACCAAGACTATACAACAAAATACCACCCGAAAAGCGAAGATCATACAAGAAAGGAAATTTAATAAAGAACTACGATACTGACGAGAAAACACTAAAAGACAATTATCAAATACATAAGAAGCAACTTATTGAGAAAAAGTTCAAATGCCCGCCAGCGAGGGAAGCATTCTTGAGGTGGGCTGTACACAAACAAAAAGTAAACACACAGCAACAGCGACCCCCCCCCCCCCAAAAAAAAAAAGAAAATGGGTGGAACACGTCGCAACGGTTGACTAAAATAAAATTCAACACACCAAAGGTTTCACTCGACCAAGCTTATCTAACAATGACCTGGCGTGACTTAGACGATCATGATGTTTAAGGAAAACCAAGTGAAATTCTCGTGAGGTCATTCTCCAATTTCCAACGAAAAGGGAGTGTAATGCAAATCTTGCAAGACATACAAACTATGACACTTACGCTTCCCACCACTCTTTGCTTCCGTCTTCATCTTTCGCTGTTGTCCTCCTACGGGCCGACATTTGCGACTGCAAGGTTGCTTGCTGCAACTTGAAATTCTGAAACAAGCCCAGCAAAGCTGGTGACGCCGAGAGTTTCTTCCTCGGCGCAGGGCTGGAATCCGGCACTGTTTGCGGATGTTCCCCATTCTCAGCTTCTGCACAGGATTTCAAAACAAATTGTGGAGGACGCCGCTTAACCACGGCACCCGTAGAAGGAGGAGGCTCCTCGCACACATCTCCCGTAGAAGACGCCGAAGTTTCAGGACCTTGGGCAACACCTTCGGGTCCCATAACGGAAAGCGCAAAGAACTGGCATGAATCGAACTTCACTCAACGAGGTCAAAAAGGTCACTGACTGACTGAGTGAGTCGGAGTGACTGACTGACGGACCCAGAAAACGTTTCCCCTACCTGGAGCCTTCAACTGGCCGAGATCAACTTAATCCTTTATGTTCCAACCAATGATGTAGAAGAAAGCCAAGGAAGGCACGGAATACCTTAGCTCATTGGCTGATCGCCGTAGGCCTTACCGCCCAAGAACAATTAAGGGAAAATGGGTTTATCAGAAATACCACAGAATGCCTGCCAAAATATTTTACTACTCGTATACGCGCGCGAATAAACAATAAACGAATAAATAATCACACGCGCGCGCTATATGCCATATAACTGACAATGAAATATTAAATATAACCTTCATATTTTTTAAGATTACTGAGTAGACTTGAAACATGAGAAAAGAATTTATCATTTCCTTGTCATCTACCATAAACATATCTCACAACTGACCCACACGTGCATGTAAGTTTCACATCACCGTGATTCATTTACACGCATTAAGCTACAATTGTCCTTTAACATCTAATTCACTCTACCTCGGAATTTATATATTTTCTGTTAACCGAAGGAGAAGTTTTGTTAAGAAATTCGTCGGCTCATATGCAAACTGTGGGTGCTCAGTAAATAAAAGGATAAATTCACACAGCTAGAGAAGCTTCTAGAAAGGGAATTGCTCAGCTCAGAATTGCTCAAAGAAAACCACGCCAAAGCATGTTTTTTTTCCGCTCTGAATCTTATTGTCAGTACAACGTTGCACAATCTTAAAATTTTCCAAATAACATTCCAACAAGATGCTACTACCAATAGAATGCGTCAAAATACTTGAACAAACGTAGGGTATTATTTATATCAGCATATAAAAAACGAGAGGTAAAACTTCTGGCGGTAGTACTTTTTCGCTATACAAAAAGTGCCATAAGTTTCACAATTGGTATCAATTGATCTATTTTTCAGAACTTATATTTCAACCCAACAATTGGTAGGGGACAAACTCTACTGCGTTATTCAAAGCTGGGGTCAGGATATAGAATTCTTTAAACAAAAAATCAACCTAAGTTATTCACACATTGACCCCACAGTTGCAAGGATGAATAACTCTGAAGCTCCCTCTGGAGAGAGTGCTTTCAAACCCACTGGGTTGTTGTGTTTGTTTGTGTGTGAATAAACACCGGAATGAACTCCAAGTCTATCAACTTCTGCCTGTCGCACATTTCGCCACCCACTTCCAACACCTTGAAACACAAACACGGAATATCTTAAATGATTCTCATATCACAGGGGACATCGAAACAGGGATACAAAGAGTCAAGTTTGGACAATTGCCTTTTGATCCCCAGAGGACGATAACCTTCAGTCACCTCATACCTACAATAAGAGCTGAGCTCTCGCACACATTCATCCTAAAGACGATATGAACCTAAATCAACAATGGTAGCATTATGTAAAGATAGGTGAAATGAATTGTATTCATGAAGCCCTGGAAACCTAAGAAGGCCGTGAAAGCCTAGAGAGCGTGGTAAGAGGTATAGCTGACAAGAATACAGAATCTCTTCCTACTTTTGGACCACCACGTCGTTTATTTTAGGAGACAAATGACCGTTGGGTTCAACGGTTATTGTGGGTAAGTGCGCACGGTGTGTGTGTGTGTGTGTGTTGCGATATCTATCTAAATCCTTCAAGGCCGTAATCCCGGGCAGGCAAAACAATTTTAAAGGACAAGAAGATCCACAGGTATTCTTTAATTTCCCACTAGTACCTTCTTGATGGAGCAAAATATGACTCCCTATATCTTCCACTAATCCTACTTAAAAGTTCTGGTCAATCGATTCACTTTCCCAGGAAGGGAGACGTTAATCCCCTATGAGTCCTAGGGTCAATGACCTGTTTTAATAGAACTAAACCAGCTCTCCATCAAATTCCTACCCACTTCGCCAATGTTAAATCAGGATGCCAGCCACCAGGTATGAATAAGGAAATGACACTTTTTCACCGTGAACTACACCGACGCACAAAACACATTTACTCTCAAAATCTTTATAAGTAAACAAGTCAACGTAAGAAGCGTAACAAAATGCAAGAAGTGTGCCATTCCGTTCAAATTAAATTCCCAGCTCAAGACCGGGATATATTACTAATTTGCAGCATAAAACCACATCTCTTATACGGTTATAACAAGCAATAGCCTTAAAATGAAGAATGGAAAATTCTAAAATTGCTGAAATAACCACTGTGCGAGACAAAGCAGTGATGCATAAGCCAAGCATGTTCTTATAGAGTTGTTGTTTCTTTCTTATTTACCTGGCAATGTTGTGCCAGCACGTTGGTTGGAGTATCTATTCCAAAAGTCACGGGGTCTAATACTGACCAAGACAATTCAACGTAAATTGAATTCGATCTCAGGGGGTACTTTTGTTTTAATAATTTTGATTATAAGTTAATTGTATAAGTAACAAAATTTATAGTAAAATAAAATAAAAATAATAAAAACAAATAAAAATAATAAAAAAATAAATTATTGATATAAAACAAAATTGAAAATAAAAATAAAAATTTAAGAAAAATAAAAATGAAAATAAAAAAAATAATATATAAATTATAAATACACCGTATTTCATTGCCAAAGCGTTTCAAGAGCGCGTGGGCGATTCTTAAAATATAATATAGGCATCCAAAATTTTTTTTTTCAAGATACAATAAAAGGAATAGAGGTCTGGATTAAACAATACTTGAGGGTCTCTCCTCCCACTTTTCATCAATGTATAAATACGAAAAACTATCTTTTTTTATGGTAATGGTGGCTATGACTCAATATACAATAGGTCGACAATCGAACAAATAAAACATTTACTAGGAACAAATCACCGAACATTCCCATACACAAGTTATCAAAAGACAATTACAAATTTCTGTTTTCAATAATCTGTACGTTGAAGGGTGAGCGCTGGTGGCCTTGTGAAGAAAGCCAGACACCAAAAGACATAAATAATGCAGCTACTCCAGACGCATTACCTTCAGCGACTACGAAAAGTAAAATATGAACGAATCTTACAAAGGCATAGGTAAAAAGAACATCAAATGATGTCCTTAAATGTTATTGAGAACTTAAAAACAAAAGGAATGGCCCAAAAAGGAAAGAGATGCCAAGATGCAAAGATGCAGAATGCCATATGCCATAAAAGTTAAAAAAAAAAACTCGCCTTCTAATCCATGAAAATGGAGAAGAGTACAGATCTGAATAAAGCCCGAAACAATCATTTCTTTTTTCGAAAGCTAAATTCCCAAATCAGTGGCCATGACCTTTAAACAAAGCAGATTTTCACTGACGACAACCTGTTGACGCCATGGCTGCTTTTTTTTTTCTTATTCTTCTCCTCCCCGCTGCCTCAAAAAGAAATAGGCAATCGCCTCGTCACAGACAAACTTACGGCGAGTGTGACACTCTCAAGGCTTAGAAGAAGAAGGCTGACCTATAAGAATAATATCCATTAAACAATGTCAAAGACTTTATTATGCTCAGCTCATATTTCGGAGACTGATAAACTGTTAACACTCAAAATAAAATGACCGATTACCTATTAGGAAGTTAAACTACATCGCCAACCGAAGTTAAAAAATCAATAAACTACAAGAAAACACTGGTGCAAGAGATAACCGATACACCTAACCGGGCGAGGAGGAGGAAGAGGAGGAGGAAAAGGAGGAGGAGGAGGAGGAGGAGGGTCAAATAGCCAGAAGGTTGCACGAGGAGGAGGGGGATGGGGACGGGGGAGGAAGAACGGAGGGGGTGAGGGAGGACTCCGGGGAGTTAAGTTATTGTTAGTAGTCGTCCAATGTTGTGGAAATCCCGAATGGCGTGCCTCAATCAATACGATGGTAATTAAATGACCAACCGGCCGTGCCTAATGGGAATCAAATGAGACCTCTCCCAGTCCTCTCTGACAGCATCCAAATAATTCCGTCTCATTATAATTAATCCGAAACAGTATTTACCCGCCATCACGAGTACTGTTTGCCGAAATTGATGCCAAATGTAAACCAGCTGGATGTCCATCAACAGATGCTGGTTCCAGGACACTTCTATATCCAAGTGGTTACCTTCTATCTCTACTTTGATTCCAGTCACTTGCTTTTAACTATGAAGGAGGCGCTTCCAGAACACAAGCAACATGCACAGCTTTCCAACATTAATTCGAAACTCTATATTGTCGGTCTTTTCAAAGTTACATCACTATCAACGTAATTGTTTTTGGAAAAAATACCAACATAAGAGAGAGAGAGAGAGAGAGAGAGAGAGATACTGGAAAACAATTAGCTTCAAAATCTATTTTCTTACAAATGTTCAATCCGTTCAAAATGACTATGAGCTAACAACATGCGCGCTTCTTTCATATCCACACATATATATTAAACATCTAATAAATTAAATTCTCTGACACTTAAGTTTTGAATAATTACAACTTAAGTAGATACTGGCAGACACTATCAGCACTACTGATATGATTACTAGCATGCAAACACTCAATGTACCGAAATGTTCAATCTATTAATACCTGCCTTCCCCCCCAAAAAATGAGAATACATACATGCAACCATATACATATATATATATATATATTATATATATTATATATATAAATTATATAATAATATATATATTATAATATATTTAATATCTATATATATATATATATATATATATAATATAAATATATATATATATATATTCAATGTGTAAAATATTTCATTGGTGCATCATTCATACATAAATGAAAATGAAGAAGACACAGTGAAAAACTGAATGACAACTTCCCATGTTTCTAAGTAAAATCATCCCCTCGTATTCCGAAGGCCAATACATTTACAACTATGTTTCAGTATACCAAGTGTGTTTACAATTATTTCCATTCCCGTGGTGAGATTAGCAATTTTCTTTTCACATTCCCAAAGTGACAGAAATGTTGAAGTGAAACGGATATATTTCAGTTTGAAGAAAAATTCAGAAAGACAAACCAAAAAATGACCGACACTCAAACATTTGCGTTTGTCATATCTGGCCGCAGGTGGCTAAAAGATAATTTACCCATGACAATCTTTTGATGTAAACTGAAGATAAAGATATGAAATGCAAAATCATCATTGATCCACTAATGTACTCTGGCATCGCAAGGGCTGTCTTGAGTGAAAGCAAAATTAGAATTGTACAGACATAAAAAGCAAATATGGTGTGTTTGTGTGTGAGTGCGTGTGTGTAGAGAGAGAGAGAGAGAGAGAGAGAGAGAGAGAGAGAGAGAGAGAGAGAGAGAGAAAATCATATGGGCTGTCTTGAGTAAAAGCAAAATTGAACTGTACAAACATACAAGGCATATATGATGTGTGTTTGTGAGAGGAGAGGAGAGGAGAGAGAGAGAGAGAGAGAGAGAGAGAGAGAGAGAGAGAGAGAGAGAGAGAGAGTTTGTCTTAGCTGAGTTTTACTTTTGGTTAGGCCAAGGTCACTGAATCAGGCTATAAGACTTCTTGACCGTAAAGTACATTTGGCACAGCTCTTCAAAAACTAAGCCACGTTTTCAACGTGCCTAAGTTTTATATATATATATATTATATATATATATATATATATATATATATATATATATATATATATATATATATATATAATCCTTTGGCAATAAAAACTAATTGAACGGCTTAAAACTGAAAAATAATTTTTGAAACGAATCTACAATGGAGTTCTTTCGAAACCATACTTCAATGTAGTTTATAAACAAACCTTGAATGTTGTACTTTGGCATCCTAGTGCTAATCTCCTTTTGCTCCGCCCTACCACAGTCATTTCTGTCTGAAGGACGTTGGTATAAAGGATTAAAAGGTTTAAAACATATGGACTCGCTGGTCACAACACCTGAAAAGGATTAAAGGTCGCAACTCAATTTTAAGACGTGCTGCGAGAAAACCGTTAAACTCGAGAACTGAATGAGCCAATGGCGCTTCATACTCTGAATACCAATGAACCTGGATGAATAGGCAAGCAGAATCTATGTATGTATGTTTGTATTTATATATATGTATCCATAAATGTATACATGTATGCATATATATTTATATACATACATACATACATACATACACGACGCTTTGTGCATGCCTATTTACGAACTATTGTCCTCTCAGTAATGAAAAAAAAAAATACAGCTAATTATGAGACGTCCGTCAAGAGAGACCACCTCTCACCAATATACAAACTCCGTATATTATACGTCAACTAGATATAGTCTCAAAAAATCATAAATAATTCTGACACAAAAGTCTACAAATTCAACTGAAAATACGATGATTACTGGAGCTCGAGTAACCTTTCCACCTCCAAACATGTCATCATCCATCCATTCCTCATCAACAGACGCTAAGCCGTCCGTCCAGCAGACAGCAAATCCCGACACTTGGTCAATTATTGAGTCGCTTCCTCGTGAAAACTGAGTGTGCTGGCCAGCCGAAGTAGCTCCTATCAACCAACTTAGAAAGTTACCTTTCACGAAATTCATTTGAAATTTCGATACCAACCAAACCGGATCAATGTTTCAAACCGCACTGCAATTTTCATAACACGTAAATGTCAATGCATCCACCACTGACAAGAGGACGACATTCAACCATCGTGCAATAATCTAAGACATCAATCAAGGCTTGGCAAACAATATCGAATTAGAAAATGTTTGTGGATGAAAATATTGAGGCAAGAGACGTAAATCTACGAAAAACTTAACGGACGAAATGAAATAGTTTTACAAATAAATTGACTTTCTGCTTGATAACCATGCAGCACTGGCAAAAGTGCTCACGTTACAAGACTACTGTCACTGCACTGCAGGAAACTTCGCCAAGAAAATTACCTATGTGACAAAACAGCACGAACTACTAAGTAAAAAATAGTTTTGAGTTAAACCTCGAAAGAGTTAGTCAGTGAGATGTACAATTCCTTCAACAAGCGCCTACTTGCTGATGCAGACGAACGAGCAGGCACTGTAAAATATGTGAAACAAAATGTGCCAATAGCTATTGCTAACAATTTGGCAAGGCTTTAGGTAGCAGCGGCTACTACACAAGTTATCACCGGAAAAACAAGCTAGCAAAGCGGACAACGTGCACGCGTGAGCAGCTGACGTCACAGGAAATGCACACAAACGAGAGCTTCGAAAGACTCCGAGCTTTGTGGGCAGTTAGGGAAAGGAGAGCATGGGAGAACATGATACCTAATAAACTCGAATTTCCAACACAGCAGATATTGATATGAGCTGCACCTCTCTTTCAAAATTGACACGAACCGGTATTCATGTTACCTTATCGGTACTAACATTAAATCAATGCCTATCGCAAACAGCATTGTTGGGCGAAGAAAGGGAGTAGCTGAACAGAGAAATACAGGCGAGAGATATTCATCAGAAAAATGAGATCGCAGATGTTTCTTACGATATGAAGAAGTATGCAGTCTAAGACAGTTGATTAAAAAAAATAAATAAATAATTACTCGCCTACACAAAATGCTAATATGAATAATATGAAGAGAATCTTCTATGACGAATATTTTTTATTTACACGTTTTAAACATTGCGCACCAAGGCTATACAACTAAATAACGCCTGAAGTGAAGAAAGCAAATAAAAAAAAGAACTAAACTCTCCCCTATTCTGCAGGAGCTACGATAGTGATGAGAAAACACTTAAAAGACAATTATCAAATATAAGAGGCAACTTATTTTGCAAACGTAGTACAAGGGTCCGCCAAAGAGGGAATCATCCGTGGAGGGCTCTACATAAAACTAAACAAAGGCAAGTTTACAATCCACTGAAACCTACAAAGACCAACTAATAAACCTACTTTTTGCACCGATAATTTGATTTTTAAAAATAATGACTACTTCATTCAATCAGCCTCGTTTATTCATTACCTTTATCTGACACAAAGATACTAATTTATATTTTACACAGATACTAAAACGTTATATACAACTTTCTTAATTCTGTAATAGAATACAATGCTTTATAATAATCTTCACTTCTGACTACAGATGAAACAAAGTCTTTG
>NC_061094.1:32136775-32141775 GCF_015104395.2 Macrobrachium nipponense
TTTTCCCAATAAATCGCTATCTCTACAACCCTTAATATAAACCACGATACATGTATAAAAGGCGCTTTAAGAACCCTGAGAGGAAGGAAGCGTCTCCATGTTGAACACTTTCCCTTAACTTGCACGCTAAAAATGACATAACTTACCAATCTGACGTTCATTAAATAAATAAATAATGAAAGCCAGTATGGAGAATGTACAGGAAAAGGAAATCAAGCAAGGTCAACTCTCACCGAGATACAACGCATTAGGAGTGGACCTGTATGACTTCCACACGGCAAAAACTGAAGCTCTCACAAAAACCAAGACACGCAATACGCTCAGATGACTGCTGCTGCTGATGCTGGCCTTCGCCGAGTCTCATTTTCAATCGCAACTAATGTGGAAATCTATGTTTCCGCGTAAGAAATGTTTGGTAAGGAAACTAAACTTTCCTTGGAAAACCTGGCACCAAGTTCCCCCCCCCCCCCCCCCCCCCCCCCCCCCCCCCCCCCCCCCTGCAAATATGAAGGTTGTCGTCTATTTTAATACAAACCTCGCCTTCGTTTCACTTCCTCTGTTAGTTTCGAAATCCAAGTGAGTGATGTCAAGCATCTTTCATTATAGTGATCTTTGGATCATTTCGATTTGTTGATGATCTACAGTTTTCATTCTTCACTCAAAGCATTGACAAGCATAAGAAAACACAAACGATCCTATAAATTCCTATATTGTGTCTTCAATGTTTTCTCTTTTAACTGTAACCTATCTGGAACCTGCTGATAATACATAACCACTGTTTAGTCAGGTGTCCTACTTAGCATACATGACTGAACGCACAAAAATCTGATAGCGTGACTGGGTTCAGATGGTTTAGATGTTTAAGTCCGTTCAATATCTCCAAAGTATTCAAATACGTGGTTCGGTATCTACAATCAAATCGACCTAGTTAAAAAAAATTATATAAATAAAACCAACATGCGTTACGTACGACAAGCATTTTATCACCACACAAAGCCCCAGTCCATCATCCATGATCCATCACCGATCGCTAACTGAACCATTTTGAGGGAGTGAAGATGCAATCCTCGGGCCAAACGCGCAATCCCCTCGAAGGCTGAGAAGCAAGCAGAGGACTCCGACGTCCCAACAAGTGGGATTCCCCAGAGGTCCTCTTTACATCTTTTTTTCCCCCGGATGTTGAAAACGTCAACAGGTCCCACAGGATATCACAGTTCAACCCACACCCATGATACAGACGCACTGCATTTTCATAAGCGTACGTCATATGCAACTATAAGGATGCGAATTGAGCAAAAAGCAACTTCTGTAGAAAATCTTACATAGCAGCAAAAGTATACCAATATCACATTTCTACCAGTTTCAGCTTCAACTCTCTCTCTCTCTCTCTCTCTCTCTCTCTCTCTCTCTCTCTCTCTCTCTCCGAGACGAAAATTTGAACTCTGCCATTTCGCCCAGACAAATTGAAAGGGACCAACAACGGGTCTCTGACTAGCAATAATTTGATATCCAACGAAACCTGCACGGCCGTAACACTATTCATTATGTATTCATCTTGGCACATTTAACATACATCGGCAGTTCTACTTCAAATCTCCCCTAAGAACTATAATATAATCAATACCAGGAAGTGCAAAAACCAACACTTGGCAACTGTGACGTGAACCACCACCACCACAGCACACAACGTTACTTGCAGCCTGGAGGCCAAAGAGGAGGAAAGCTCACTAATAAATAGATGACGGGCCTCTCCTTCTCCTCCTCCTCCTCCTCCTCCTTGGCAATATTACAAAATACGAACCTGCACAACCGCCGTCAGTTCAGCTTCAAGTCTTGCAGGCTCTCCTCTCACTTTTCCTATCTGATTTAAGTGGAAATTTATCATTTTCAAAGAAAACTTAAAAACCCGATCACAAGGCTACTGAAGGGTGCATACTGGTTCCACTGAAGTCCTGAGCTTCCACTAGCAAGGCACCCGATGAATAATGAGGGATAGAGGGAGAACGAATTACAATGAAGTTTACTTCCGATAATGATAGATTTCCATACCAGGATTACGTCACTCGAGGTTATGAATACGACAGTCTCTTTCTAGCGCATATCTTCAATCTGAACCGCTAATTTAGTAAGCGTGCTAAAATCGATACGAGTGGTGAACGTCACCAAAAATTCATTCTTTTCTGAAATACTGGACGATTGAGTGATTTGGTGAAAATCTACTATACACATATAAAGAAAGAGAAAGAGAGAGCCGCCTCCAAAAATTTGCGTCAGTATATTCTTGTACCCTTAGAGATGACAGATCTTTTCCCAAGTAACACAATACTGCTCTTCAATTGTGTTGTTGGCGCAACGCCACCCAAACTTTGCCCTCTCTCACTCTCTCTCTCTCTCTCACTCGGCACCAGCACTAAGCCACCCATATCCCGCATGCCAGCCCTCACGAAGACCCCCCCCCCCCCCCCACCCCCACCGCATCCCACCCTTCAAATGGAGTAACAGGTGGGAAGCTTTACCCATTACGCCAACAACTACTCCAACCTGTTAAGTCAGGTAGCACATTAAAAGCCTCTGACGTTGCTGCGCCAAGGGGACAATTGTCGTTTGTTCGAACTCTACCCGTGTGACCTGTTCATTTTCTCTAATTAAATGAATTTATTATTATTGTTGAAAACTATCTATATCAACAGCATACAAAACTGCGGGTACAATAAAAATCCACTATTACATAAATAAGATGTTATTATAAAATATACAGACTTTAAAACACCTATTCGATGTTTCTCCTCAGTGTTTTACGTTTAAAAAAATACTTATAACATTGTGGATTTTCATTATATAACAGCTTTCACAATAATGTGAATGAATTAGCACTGAAAATAACCCCCGACCATGAATATGGAAATACACAAATTCGAAGGACACGTGGAAAGATCAGGGAGAACTCAAGCGACAATTACCCAACATCCGCCCCAAAATAAACAAAAAAAGGTCTACCTACAACAGTAGGAATGGAACAAACACAACAAACTCACGACCATCCAATCACCACGTACAATGAGAGATTAGACCAGAACATAGAACTTATGCCGAAGGCCAACGCCGGGACATGTGAGGTCATTAAACGGTAGAAAGGAAATGGAAAGTATGAAGGTTTGAAAAGCGTAACAGGAGGAAATCTCGCAGTTGCAATAAATCAATAATGTTACAGAGGGTGGAAAAGGTAGATGGCAGAATGGATATTTAAATGGGAGGTTGCAACTAGGGCCGAAGGGACGCTGCAAAGACCTTTAAGTAGTGCCTATACAGTGCACAAGATGAGGTGCACTGACGACACTATCCCCCTACAAAGACGTACAATGAGAACCCCTCTCCATCTACCAGAAAATCCTGTCGCCCGCCACAGTCTACAAGCTGAAGGTTACGTACACGAGATATTTGGACTCCATAACCCCACAAAGCAAACATTATGACAGTGCCCCTCGCTCGGCCGTGCCCACTCACGGCTTCAAATTCAATGCCACGTAATGGTTTTATACCTAAAGTAGGAATCAGTAATAAATCTAGAACATTAAAAGAATTTTTTTTAAGGAGTAAAACCTACTGCATAGAATCGTGACTCGAAGAATTTTGTTCCTTGCAGCTTTCCAGGGAAAAAGTCTATGTGTGGTATTAATCTGATGGCCTAGCAACTGTTTCATATTGCTAATTATAGACCGCTGCCCTCTTATCAATTGAAAACTGCAGCAACCTCTCTCTCTCTCTCTCTCTCAAAACATTTTCAGCTTGCAGTGGTAAAACTCCCTTACTCGACTGAGCTCGCATCCCGTTTTCAACCAAACCGCTATATATTACCAAGAACAAAGACATAAGAGAAAGTCAATGCCCAACAAAGGATAAATAAATATGTAAGCAAGTCAATGCCCAACAAAGGATAAATAAATATGTACGCAGGGAAAGGCACTACATCCAAGGGAAATGACGCATAAATAAGCATTTTTTCCATCCAAGCCAGGCTATCCAGCGAGCGCATACAAAGAGGCTTGAATTCAGGGTTCCAAACGACTATAGATACAACGAATGAATATTAAACATAAAAATGAAGTTATAGTACTAAACAATACAAATATGTATAGAGACACAGAGAGAGAGAGAGAGAGAGAGAGAGAGAGAGAGAGAGACTTGAGCAATGCATTTATTTCAGAAGCCTTACTAAAATCACTGCATAAAATCCTCTGGGCAGGAAACAAGGCAAAAATAGCCAGCAAACATCGTTTATCCCTTGGGCAACACATCGACGAGAAAACACGTGCAAAGTCTGGCGTCACGGAGGCAACCGCACAAACAATAGAGGAACATGGCGTCATTCAATAACACTCCCTGACGCAATGACGCAACCGTCCACTCAACGTAGGTTAGGAATCCATATCGAAATATCTACCTATGGGAACAGACTGCTTTACAACATAATTAGTCTCCAGGGAGCGGAGCAAGTCCAGAGTTAAAAGATGTCCGTAACGGAGAAGAACTGCAATTTCACTCTCCGTGATGGCAGGACATTAGCGCACACGACTTTTAATCTTGTGAGATTGAAGCTTAGTGACTTGCAGTAATGATTCGACATATGAAGAGGGCGGACTAGGAGAAATACTGAAAAGTGCTGCGCCAAAACTCTAATCCAATCTCGCTTTGTTGAAAATCGCTCGTTACCATAAAGGACGAGGTTTTCTTCAGTGGCTTTGATCCCAATGCCCTGCTGAGAGAGAGAGAGAGAGAGAGAGAGAGAGAGAGAGAGAGAGAGAGAGAGAGAGAGAGAGAGAGAGAGAGAGAGAGAGAGCAGCTGCACTGGCATCAGATCTCTTGCTGTTTCCGTTTTCCTTTTTTTCTGCGGCCGGTAAAATTTAAAACTCTTCAGGTAGCAGCTTTCTCTCCTAAACGGTTTATTATCCCCCGGTCTCATTAATGTACGGCATTATTAAGTCTAGTCTTACATCCTTTCA
>NC_061094.1:32146775-32216775 GCF_015104395.2 Macrobrachium nipponense
AAAAGGACACCACATTGGAAAAAAGGACACCAAAATGGGAAAAAAGGACACCAAAGTGGAAAAAAGGACACCAAAATGAGAAAAAAAGACACCAAAATGGGAAAAAGGACACCAAATTGGGGAAATAGGACACCAAAATGGAAAAAAGGACACCAAAATGGGGAAAAAAAAAGAAGCGGGAAAGGAAGCAAAAGGCTACAAAGAGCAACTATGGGAGGAAGGGACGCTGCTCAACACTTTAATAATGAGGAACGGCACTAACAACCTCCAGGGGGGACCGCTGTCGTCATTACCCCAAATTCATATACGGACGCTAACAGTAACTTCATAGAAAATGCTGGTCATCTAACTTTCGGCAGTCTCGCTAAACCGGTGTCAAAAGATGATTTGCACTTAATTTAAACATCTTTTGGCAGACCGGTCCCCAGGTTTAGTTATGACGTGCCTTCAATATATATTATTAGTTTCTCCATAAAAAGAGGCTATTTTCTGTATATTCAGTAGTCGTCTCTTCTCTCACTTTGTAATACTCAATCTAGGCAGTATTGCATCTCTTCGAGGAAATTACCAGCCAGTGATTCTTGGTATCCAGAGACAAGATTCCCCCCCCCTCTTTCTGAGTAAACCTTTGAGAGGCGTTTTCCAATATTGTCACTAACAAGAACAGTGATAAGATATTCCATGAAGCACGAAACCCTTTCAATTTGTAAGTCTTGAATTTGACTTTGCTTCCTGGATCCAGACTCAATTTCGAACCTTCGCCAAACCTTGGAATCATTCACTTCTTCACTTATTTGGAAAAATTATACGATAAACATTTAGGAACGGGAGAAAATAATCTTAATACTGGAGCAGCAAAAGTTAATCCTCCAACGACACTAACTTTTCCTGTCACAAATCGCCCCAGGCAGCTACAGAACAGCTTAGTGCTTTCACAAACAAGTAAAAGAAGGTGCCAAAGTTTCTTCGGCGCAATCGAGTTTTCTGTACAGTGTACAATGCTGTATGAAAATCTCAGCCAAGGCCCATGAAACTTTCGGCCACAGCTCGGTCTCGGTGATGGACAACGTTGTTGGTACTTCTAGTGGTACCAGACGTACGACCAAGGCTAACTTTAGCCTTAAATAAAACAGAAAGTACTGAGGCTAGACGGCTGCAATTTGGTATGTTTGATGATTGGAAGGTGGATGATCAACATCACAATTTGCTGCCCCCTAGCCTCAGTAGTTTTTTTTAAGATCTGAGGCTGGACCGACAGACAAAAAGTCCTCTCAAAAGTTTTCTTTTGCAGAAAACTAAAGAGAGGTACCAATTTTAGTAACTAACGTTGTTATCATACACTAACATAAATAAATGACAGATATTCAAGTCATCCCTTGTCCCGCACACAGAGAAAAACGACCAAATATTTACCTGTACATTCAATGTATCCACATGCCACTTACAATCAATACAAGGACATGTAAGTATTCATGATATCGTATTTGTTTTAACATTGACGGAATTTCCCAGTACCACTTTATTTTCAATATCAGAATGTATGTGACTGACATCCTTCTTTCACTGCAACCAATTTCCAATGTCAACAAAGCAGCTACGAGAATATCATGATTTCTTGGTTAAGTCCCCATCAAATCCAGATCTCCCCGTGGTCCTCTGCAACCGCCCCTTCCAAAAGCGGGTTTAACTTTTTCTTATAATTCGTCCCCTCTCTCTCTCTCTCTCTCAAAATTCTTACAAAATTAATTTTTTCTCTCTCTCTCTCACAAAAGCGTTTATTTTTTTCTTACAAAATTAAATCTCTTTCTATCTCTCTCTCTCTCTCAAGCGTTTATGTTTTCTTACAAAATTCTCTCTCTCTCAAAAGCGTTTAATTTTTCCTGACAAAATTCATTCTCTCTCTCTCTCTCTCTCTCTCTCCACCTGCTCCTCCTGAGTAGTGGAGTGGAGAGGAGGTAGAGGTAGTCATAGCGGCAGTGGTGATGTGATGGAGGTGTTTGGGTGGGTGGCCACGCCCCTAACCCCAGACAGTGAGTGAGCGTACGTGTGCATGTATGTGTGCGTGTGTGTTTGTGTGTGTGTGTGTAGCGGAGGAGGAGGCTTGCAAGAGTGAAAGCTGCAGCGGCGCCTGCGGCTGGTTGCAACACAATCAATGACATGTCACTCTCCTCGGCTTCAGTATTTAATCACAATATATATATATATATATATACTATATATATATATATATATATATATATATATATATATATATATATATACACACACACACACTGGGAGCTTCGGAACACGAGGAAAAATGCACAGGGTGAGTGGAATGCTCTGTATCTATGCAAACGTTGTAATGCAATGCACGAGTATGAATAATGAATGATGTATCAACACGGACGAAGAGCGCTAATCGATATCAGCCTTATAAAATTGTAGCTATTCATGTGATTTTTTTTTTATTCCTAATAATTTTCTTTGTTTGCATAAATATCGTCCTATCAAAACGCACAGAAATTTTGTTTGCCAATATATCGTCCTATTAAATCACAAAAAAATTCTTAGTTTGCCTATATATCTTCCTATTAAATCACAAAAAAATTCTTTGGCTGCCTATATATCGTCCTATTAAATCACACTCATCACTCCTACAACAGCCTACAAATTCCTTTACATTCCCTTCCAACCACACAAATACCACAATTTAACCCCTACACTCAAAACACACAAGGTAGCACGAGAGAGAGAAGAGAGAGAGAGAGAGAGAGAGAGAGAGAGAGAGAGATTTTCACCCTGGGTAGGTAAGGATCACCTCGTCCAGCCCCTCCCGTTTAGGTGGTATGAATTTTAACAGAGCAATGACCATTCATATCTTGCTCATTTTTTCCACTCTCTCTTTCCCCCAAAACCCTGCAACCCGCAACGGTCGACTAACAACTGGTACCACCAACTCACTGCTCAGTAGAAACAGATGCAAAGTTCTTTTTAATAGATATGCCCACATAATCCCGGATATGAGAGAGAGAGAGAGAGAGAGAGAGAGAGAGAGAGAGAGAGAGAGAGAGAGAGAGTCAATGTATAAATCAAACAATATAATACGACCCCTTTGTTTAGCCAAATCAATCTTATTGACATGAAGCCAACGTTAAAGAAAAAAAACGGTTGAATTTCACAATGAATTATTAAATTATTTTGCGTAATACATAACATATGCATCAAATCATTCCAGACGACACAGGTAAAAAAGGATGAGAGAGAGAGAGAGAGAGAGAGAGAGAGAGAGAGAGAGAGAGAGAGAGAGAGAGAGAGAGAGAGTATTCCTCTCACAATGGTATTAATAACTACCCTTTAGGCTGCCGGATACTTTATACGGACAACGGGAGAATAGAGATTGGTCGAAAAATCCACAGGATGCGAGATTAACAGAAGCAAGGTAGGAATTCTTGCTCAGAAGAAAGGAACCTTTAGATTTCTTGTCGAGTCGTCGCCATGCACATTTCTGAGATTTAATCCTTCGTGTTTTTTCAACGGTTTCACATGTCCATTGAAAATAACTACCGCAGAAATGATCCTCCTGACCTTTGGCATATATATAGATAGCATTTTTTTCCCGGGAAATTTAATTAAAGAATAATTTTTCCACAGAATGAAGGATTATACCAGCTCATACCACCACGCTACAATTTAAAAATAAAGAAAAGAGAGAAAAATCCAACAGTGACAATCGGTACAAATGATGTCAATGAAGACTGAGAAAACAAAGACCTCAAGAAATTGATCTCGTAGTAAAAGGCAGAAATTCCGATGCACAAATGATCATTATGAGTGGTGGAGAGTCCTCGAGCGTGACGTGGGAGTAATATGTAGTCGAATAGCAAAGATAACCTCCACGGGAAACGTCCCCCCCCTCCCCCCTCTCCTTCCCCTCCCTAGCTGATATTGATATGATGCCTGGAGAGGCAATCATTTCGTCCTGCACTACTCAGTCAAGCACTGCTTTGCTAATACCTTAATACTGATAACTAACTTGATACATCGATACAGATACATATATACATTATATATATGGTATGTATGTAGTATGTATATATATATATATATATATATATATATATATCATACGTATCGTAAATAGCCACATGAAAGGTGAAAAATTAAAGACCAGGTACCAAGCGCTTTCGTGTGTTGCTACACATCTTCGGGGTACGAAGTAAAATAAATAAAAAAAATAGAACACAAAAAACTTCTTCAAAACAAAGAGTCAAAGCCATTAACAAGCAAACCATCATTACACAAATAGTCACTACCAAACAAGTAAGAATACTTTAAAAGTGCTTAAGAACGAACTCGGTTAGTATAACAACCTATATATATATATGATATATATATATATATATATATATATATATATATATATATGCATACATGCGTACATACTGGAATAAGGTGAAGTAGGCGTTACAGGATTGCGTGACTGATACATGTCGAAATGATTGCTTCTCCAGCCAACACCTTACAGCATCAACCAGTGCTTACAGCCTTTGCTGTACTTTCATCGAGAATATGTGTGTACAGAGGGAGGGTGGAGTAAGAGGACTGGGTTCCCGAGAAAGTAGTCAGTCTGTCTGTCTGTCTGTCTGTCTGTCTGTCTGTCTGTCTGTCTGTCTGTCTGTCTGTCTGTCTGTCTGTCTGTCTGTCTGTCTGTTAACCAAACACAGCTCGTGTGTGCGTGTAGAATCACACGTAAAAAAATAAATAAATAAAAACTATGATTGAATGTCGCGCAAAAACCATTCTACAGCACTACTCCTTATAATCTACTGAACACAAAAAAATTATGGCACTGCCGTCCCCATGACACCTATCCAACAAACAAACGCATTTCAATTTTTCGTTCCCTTCCTTCCCAAGTCATTTCACTATCCAATTCTTTTAATCATTTCCAAATGACTATAACACTCTAAAATGCCATCATTTCAACCAAATTTATCCAAAGGCTTCATTTTTTACTACCTCTTAAATAACATTTATTTCTGCAGATCTCTCATTCCTCCTAACCTTTTAGCCGAGTTCCTAATGCATTCCATGGTTTACCTGTCCTCAAACTTCACATCAACCAACCATTATCATTAAATGAGGGATATCCATATGAACAAACATACCAACCAACTGGCCTTCAGGACATCCATTTTGGCCTTCGCCTGAGACAATAACATTACTCTTGTACCAACACAACACAAATTGCCAGGAAGACTAACACGTCTAACGTAACCCTCTAAAAGGTGGAATACATATATACATAAATATAATTATATATATATATATATATATATATATATATATATATATATATATATATGTATATATATATCTATCTATCTAGTATATGAAAATAAGACGCCATGAAGAACCCGTCTTAAAAACAATACTATTAGTTTTCAAATGAGTGGGTAGACAAAATCGAAGTCTCGTCTCTCTCATTCACCGTACTTTCTCTTCACGCCTAACTACATGCACTAAGCAGCACCTGACAGGGATGCTTTGCTCTGCCAGATGGGAAGTGTGAACGAACAAAATTCGTGGATAAACGCAACACCTGGCGTTGGAAAGCTCGGCCTGATGTTTTCAACACACAAGTTCTAGCAAAAGCAAATCGATTTCCACGTCGGCCGGACCACGATAAAAACAGAAATCCTTCAATTCTAGCGCGGAGGACATAACCGAACGAGGCTGTACAAAAGGGGGTGAATCCAGAATCATACTCCCATAGGAGGAGATTGTCTTATAGGCAGCGATGTGTTAAAAGAATCAGGTTTCTGGAACGATTAACTCCCAATATGGCAGGTGGGAACCACTAGGTTTTTTTGGAAGCAATATCAGGGCTCGTTTCTAGAGGGTGAAAGGACAGATGTCGCCAAGACAAACAAGGATAGGGACAGACAGCTCGCAGTCGAGGAGAGCGAAGAGGTTTAACTTTTAACAATACGACAGGAAGCTGCCTGCAAAGACAGCAAAAACCAATTTACCTTGAATGAGAGTTCTTGCAAAACCAACCACACCCACACGAAAGGGAACCATATGAGCGGGATCCCCCTTCTTAGGGCTAAACGGACCGAACAGGGAAAAAAATAATAGTTTTCAAACTTATGTAATTGTTTTTTTTTATTTATTTTATTTATTTATTTTTATTTATTTATTTTTTTTATGGTTTTTACGTTGCATGAAACCAGTGGTTATTCAGCAACGGGACCAACGGCTTTACGTGACTTCCAAACCACGTCGAGAGTGAACTTCTATCACCAGAAATACAAATCTCTCACTCCTCAATGGAATGGCCGAGAATCGAAACCGCGACCACCGAGGTGGGGCTTATGTAATTCTAACTGAGCTTACCTACCGAAAAACATACGAGTTCGAAGGAATAATGAAAACGTTCCGTAAAATATCTGCCCGAATGCCTGAGACGGGAAGGAATGCCTTTACACTTCCCTGGTATTAATGACGGTTAATTTCTTCTTCACAAGTCAAAAAGCAGGCGGACTCCAAGAGGGGCAGGTCCAGCTAGTGATATTGTCATGTAAAAAGGAGAGAGAGAGAGAGAGGGATGTATTAAAAATAACGAGCAACACTCCTTCAAAAAGAACCTCTATCCTCGCAACCATAAAGAGAACTTCGCCCCTTAGGCAGGGGCAGGGCAGGGCAGGGGCTCCCTCCACCTCTCCACCTTCCCCCTTAAAAATAATGGCCAATACAATAAGGTCAACAAGGAGAGAGAGAGAGTGTATAAAACCATTCGATTTTCAACATTATATAATTATAAGTATGTTTTTTTATCCTCTTCTATTCTGGAAATGAAAATATAATCACCTACCCCAATAAATCATGCAATATACACAATTTTCTGGGGAACGAGTTCCTTAATTTCTTACAAAACAGAATTGGGAACAGGCAAGCCATCTGAAACTGTGAACCCTTCCATTACGTAAATTACTGAATTTACTTTACATACAGAAACAAACAAACATGCACACATACAAACATATAGACACAATCTGGCCAGGGGTCTCTACTATTAAGTTGGTAATTTATTGTAGAGACGCTTACAAAAACACGAGAGAGAGAGAGAGAGAGAGAGAGAGAGAGAGAGAGAGAGAGAGAGAGAGAGACTTAGGGTATGGGATTACCTCGCTGAAGCCCTCCAAAGAGTATTTCGTCATTTGACTGGTTATTTGGACAAGCTGTCAGACGGCACTTTCTGCCGAATACGAGGTGCAAGAAATAACTCGGAATGCGTTCTCTCTCCGTTAGGATATCCGAACTGATGAGTTGCATAAAAAAAATTTGGTCACCTGGAATGCGAGCCAAGAAATGACCAAACTTCACTTTCAATTCAGTACTGGTTGATTAGTAGTGAATGACATAATATATACAACTCCCAGCTCTCAGACTACGAATGAGAATACTCAACCAGATTACAATTCGATATGTGTTGAAGTAGAGAGGATTTACCTGCAGTTTTAGTTTTACGGTGGAGCTTAAGAGAAAGGTGTCCAGGTTTGACGCTGGATGGTACATATTTTTCACAAGGTCTTGAGTTCTCGCTTTTAATTGCTTTCCCAAATCGTTTTATCTTACCAAGTTTGTAAGATAAGCAAGACTAAATTAATCCCACTCGTCATATCCAAATATCACAAAATGTCGTCATTTTACAAGCGAGCTACAACGTGAGTTGACCCAGTTAGGCCTGTAAAGATGGCTCGAGGTCACTGACCTAGAAACTTCCTATACACCCAGAGAGAGAGAGAGAGAGAGAGAGAGAGAGAGAGAGAGAGAGAGAGAGAGAGAGAGAGAGAGAGAGAGAGAGAGAGAGAGAGAGAGGTCCATTTTAAGGTTAATTTTGGCCTCATTTTTCTAATTGCCTTTTCAGCATGGTTTCTTTCTCTTCATATTTTTCCTAATACATACAGACAAATTCTTGCAACACAAAGAGTGAAATAAATCTATATATATGTCCGCTTTCCAGAGCCCCAAGTCCAAGTGACAGATCCTGTCAACCTGGGAATGGGCACCGATTCCTTTCCATATACGGAAAGGCAGACAACCAGATAGCCATGTCAGACTAGGAGACTTTTTCGTTCCAGCAGCTACCTATCCTTCCAGGAAACACTCATCAATGAGAAAGAAAGGTATCTCTCTTTCCATGTTGTTGTTATCACTGATGAGACAAAATTTCATTATTACCGAAGACTGGTTTTGACTCGTGGGTATTTCTGGAGTTTGAATAGACCGTTTAAATCTGTACGTCACCATTGTGTCGACATAGTTTGCGTTATATATGCCATTGCTATCATCATCAAATGATGACAACTAAAATGAAACAAAAACTAAAATCGTACTAGATTAAAATCAAGAACCTTAAAGAAACCTACCTACTTAGAATATTAGGTTTCTGAACCTGACAATTACGGTCACTGAGTAACTACATAAATCGTCTAGTTAAGAGAGGTCCCGGTGGCTACTATCGACTACAAAAACGAACGTCGGCTGCAACATATGATCACAAAACCACCGAAACTGCTGAAGATTGCTTTTAGTGAAAATAGCATTCTAAATTATTATAAGACTCCCTAGAGGCGAATCTGACTAATTACACAATAGCAAAACTTGAATTTCTCTTTTAGTAATATATGTATATAAACATGAGTGAAATGATATCTAATCTATTAAAAAAAAACTGCTTTCTAAGAACTGCAAATTCAATTAATAATAATACCTCTGCCAGCTCCTCTTCAAGAAAATGATAAACGTGAGTGTACGACATATGTGAACGAGTAGTCCACAGATAAGATTTCCCAGGTCCCTAAAGACAGCTTCCTCAAAGCTAGCCCAATATAAGGCTTCATAAACTTCCTAAAGAGGCATATGGCGTATCGCCCTAAATATACCTGGAGTTACGTCACAACCTCCGTTCATTTCATCGTTGCAACGGCGTCAATAACCTAGATGTTGTGACGCTAGTGTTCATAGCCACATATGAATCATCGACCATCGTTCAGCCTCAAGTACACTATCGAGATCCAGAAGGGAAGGAATTGAAAGTTTACACTATAAGAACTTGAATTAATAGTTGAAATCACCTACAATACCTACTCCGTTATTACCTGACGAAGGGCAGGTAGTATGGACAAAGAACTGCTACTTCAAGATTCCGACGTATTTTTACCGATACTGACAACCCCTAAGCCTTTTCTCAGCCAATTAGCTTCACTTTCGAAGTACGTCAACATTGTCCTCGACGACACAGAGGCTGGAGTGAAAATAACGCCGACAGGTTTTCCCAATTTGATGTCAAAACAGATGGGGTTCATTCTCCCACTCTCAATACAGTGTATCGTTATCATTTTCTGAGGAATCTTTACCAACTGAATGGACACTATGCTATTTAGTTTTGTTCCAAATAACGACAGTCACACGTCATTTCTTTCCTTCCAGAATGCAGACTTTTTCCCTTCCAGCCGGTAAACCTACCGGAAAGGAATACGTTTGTTTATCTTTTGAAGTAACATCCACGACAATTCTGACAACGAACAAGTCCAGTTCATTCTGGTTTCAGTGCTGCCTTAAACTTGTTAAGCCATTAGGCTTTCATAGGAAGCTACATGCTGGTGTTTTAAGAACTTCGTTGTTTTTGTCTTTAATAGTTACTGATTGATAGTCTAATATCTAACACAGTATTGTAAGCAGCTAAACCCTCCCATTCCACCTAATTAACCCTCCTCATTAATTTTCAACTTATCGAAACTGCTGAGAGAGAGAGAGAGAGAGAGAGAGAGAGAGACCTAGTATCAATCTTGACGCAATTACATTACAATTAATGACTCGGGATCTCTTATACCGTACTTGGTGTAACATTACACATGACGCTTGTTTTTCATATCGACACATGACGCTTGTTTTTCATATCGAAATCATTCGTTGGATAATGAAAACTGTCAGAAAGGCATCAATAGCATAACTCGAATTTGTGTTTATGCACAACCGTTTCTAAACGACAACCTTCTCCCTAAACTAGTAGCTCGCTGGCCAACAAGCCAAGAAGAAGAGTGTTCGGAAAAGGCAAACCAAACACTCCTCCCCCCCCACCAACACACACACACATACATCTCCCCCAAAATCTAATCACGCGTTGTCAGTCAGCACGACCTTTTGCGTAGAAGTAACTATTGCAAGCTTGAACTTCGCAGCATCAATCAGCTGGCACATTCTGCTGAACCGCTGCCTTGTCACACTACCTGGTAACAGAGGGCTTCCCTGCCTTTCGCTGCAAACCTGTGTTACAACCTTTCGGCCAGCTTTATTGATTCCGGCCTCCCATGTATAAACGAGGCTATAAAGTTACAGTTAAAAGATCCAGCCATGATAATTTTAAAGGCCGTTAAACTTACATTATATATATAATACACACACACACAAGTATAAGTTTCTGTTAGTCTCAACTCTTTCACATATGGGCATTCCATTCTACAGTGGTTTACTTTACTTAGTTGATTTCATTCAAGCCCTGATCTTGTCCGTCCATTTGATAGAGAGAGAGAGAGAGAGAGAGAGAGAGAGAGAGAACGCACAAAATTCACAAAGCAGTCAGCAAAGCAACGGTGGTAAACTGAACCTAATATCAAAACCGTTTTAAAATCAGAAATCTTTCCTACCTATAAAATACGAGATAGATAGATATATATATATATATATATATATATATATATATATATATATATATACTATATATATGTATATATACACACACACACGCGCGCGCACAATAAACAGGTCATAGAATTATGACCCCGGAGAAACTGCATCATTTGATAACCCTGCTGGGATCTTTTTAACGGGTATGTGTCCACCTTTGCGGCGTACGTAGTACCATCCGGTTGATGATTTTACCTTAAAAACAAACAAAAACACTGTAAATATCATAATGATAAAGACCCAAGAATTAGTCTATATATATATAGACCCCCGGAAAATCCATGGGGGCCACCCACTACCTAGGAAAGATCCCCGGTTTTGTAAGAGTAGAAATGCAGCAACTACTAAAAACTGCAGCTGGTATAATGCACGGCCGAACAAAAACAGCAGTGTTCCCCATAGCTCCGTGACCAGGCACACATGATAAGAAGAGCTGCTTAGATTGACACAATTACATAAGTTACCTGTTTACTCATGAGCTCCTGTTCCCACCTGCATCAATGTGGATTTTATCGCTCAGGTTTACTGGGAAAAATCAGAGTAGCACCGAGATCATTAGATTAAAAACATCCGCCGATGAATCCATTGTAATTAAAGCGTGAAAAGGTCTCCTCCTTTACAGCGTAGGATGAAAACCTCACTTGAAATTTTGATATCATAATTTTGACATTGCAAAACTTTAAATTCTATTTAACGATGATGATTTTGTTCGAGAGAATACAATACTCATACATAAGAGTAGGAACAAGGTTCCAGTGTGAACTAGATCACAGTGGAATGCTGCAACCCGGAAAGCACATTCTAAAAGGAAGAAATTCCGCTTTTACTAAGAAAAATGAATAGTTTGTCTTCTCTGGTCTCAGTACAGAAAGTTATCATTCAACTGAAAGGAGAAACAAATCCACGGTTATGTAAATGTACATATATTTAAAATTACATAACCGTGGATTTGTTACTCCATTTGAAGACTCGTGCTACTATGAGGATTTTTTTTAAATTATTCAACTGAATATTAAACAAATAATGAAAGAGAGAGAGAGAGAGAGAGAGAGAGAGAGAGAGAGAGAGAGAGAGAGAGAGATATCATTTTAAAAACTGGTTTCATCTCATGCACCACATTACGTTAACGTCCAGCTCACTGGGACCTCAAAGTGGTGGGAGCAACTTCTCCACACCCAGAAGGGAGGACTGTCCCGGTAGACTATTAGGAGTGGGGAGCGGGGGAGGGGAAAGGGGGGGGGGTGAGAAGGAGAAGAGGAGGACAAGACCGCTACAATGATAGCAACAGAGAGGTTACAACCCACTTACGATGAATACCCTCGGGACTTGGCGCGAGCAGCGCGTGATAGGATTGGGCTGTTGAAGGAAGGAGCCAAGAGACCATAACAACACCTGCTTCACCTCGACTCGCTCAGAACTTATCACAGCCGTAATCACGGCTCCTGGCCGCATAAACAAACGCCAGCTACTGACCCATTGAAACACAGCACCGGTCAAGGACATCTGTAAGGTCAGTCAATACTGACCGCCGCTGGCTGCTATCTACAAAAAAAAAAAAAGGGAAAAAAAAAAAAAAGGGTGTCGAACCTTCTTAAGACTGAACCACAACATGGTAATTGGGCCACCATCCCAGATACAAACATCTAATATTTCATCCATATATATATATATATATATATATATATATATATTATATATATATAAACCTCATTCATACGGTACATTCACTACAAAATTCATCAAGAATATACCACAATGATCAGATGCTGGACCAAACCTTACCAGATTTACGCAGACAGGAGAGGGGGAAGACGGTTAAATGACACTGGAGCTTAAGCCTATTATAAGAGGTCTTTCCCTTTAAGAACTTCCCGAGGGAGAGGAAGGAGGAGGAGGAGGAAGAAGAAGAAGAGAGAATGAGCAGATAATAATCTGGAAGTTTTACGGGGCCTCTCATAACATAAAAAGCTTATCGCTGTAAACAAAGGCTTCTCCTGAACCTGACCACAAAATTAGGATCCGTCTCTGTTCACGTGACGCACACCCACATCTATGGTTATTATGGCCTGTGGGTAATTTCCAAGCTCACAGAATAATATCACTTGGTCTCTTCCCTAGAATAGTCAATGCTTCAGGCACAAGTTGCCGACGTTATTCTTACCCCCCCTTTTTTTTTTATCATATGCACACCATTGCAGAAGTGTACTTCTGTACAAAACGTCACAAATTCTTGGTCATTTGTATTTTTCCTAGCCTTACTTACCTCGAACTACTTAATAGGAGAACCTGGATGACCTCAGTGACGACATACCTATAATTGGAGCACGGAAGTGACTACAATTTACCGATAACACTTGCAAACCTTTGCCTTTTCATCAGGCACAGAAGAGTAGGAAAACGAATCCCAATGTGAGTCCGCTGATGAAAATTCCCCGGGGTTTTCCTCCTCCCTCAAGTGGGGATGTCCTACAACGTCCTACTCTCGGGGGTCCTACTACCTCCCGAGTCACCTTCACCCTAGTACTACAAGCCCTCCTCCCCCAACAAAAAACAACCCCCACCCCCCCCCTTGCCCCGACTCCCTCAGCCAGGAACCCAATTTCTGCCGAGACATGCCGACAAAACCCCTACCCAATCCCCCACCCCCTTCCCCCCAAGAGCACGACCCTTCACAGCCACCGTTAACTCTTGAACACCGACTTCTCGCAACCAAGTTGCCATGTCCCTGTTAAACTGGTTTTTTCACAATCACTCAGCGGACGATGTTGATCCTACACACACACACACACAAACACACATGCGGGAGCGCACATAAACACACATAACACCTACAGCTTTAATGTAACATTTAAAACTGTACGATAAACACCGCTGATATGCATGAAACGATGTGACATGATAAAGGTTACAACACTACCGGAATACCGGGGAGAGAGAGAGAGAGAGAGAGAGAGAGTTAATGTATAGATAGAAATATCACATGTAAAAAAATAAAAGCTGGTTTACCTAATCCAGCCAATTTCAAATACCAGACCAATTTCCATTAAGAAGTTGACAGTTCCGTAAACTCACACACATTTTTATACTGCTGTCAGTTTTTTCTTCTGCGAAAGGTAAAGAGATACTCATAACATTAACTACATTCCAGAACAAACTTTAAATATTACATTACTGCAATATTACACCTGTTGAATAGTTTGAAAAAACGTTATTACCAATGGAACTAGCGTTTCGGATGTTATAGGAATAACATTGTTTGTTTGAATGGTGTTGTTACGTTGCATGCAACCAGTGGTATTCAGCAACGGGACCAACGGCTTTACGTGACTTCCGAACCACGTCGAGAGTGAACTTCTATTCCAGATATACACATCTCTCACCCCTCAGTGGAATGTCCAAGAATCGAACTCGCGGCAACCGAGGTGGCACGCCAGCACCATACCGATCAAAGGCTATTTTCTTTACAATCACTTCCATAAAAAAGAAATATATTCAATTCAAGGATCAAGAGTTTACTCAAAAATGTAAACTATCCTACAAAGGAAAGATCTCTGAAAGGAAGAACAGATGAACAGTTCTTGCACTGGCAAGATTCATTGGCCGTGAGCGGGAACTCCCCCCCCCAACCCCCACATGACAAGGACACCTTTGCCTTCACCATCAATGTTCACAACGACACAAACCAAAATCTATCACGTACAATTAAAAGCTCTAGGAGTCTAGATGAACATCCATGAGAGAGAGAGAGAGAGAGAGAGGAGAGAGAGAGAGAGAGAGAAGCTACATCGTGAATATTTAATGGCCAAGTCAAGAAGATAGCGAGCAATGCTGATCCTCAGGAAGAACTCATTTATTCATCGTCGCTTTGGGGTCCCGTCCATCATGCGCAGCCATCTCCAACTGCAAACCACAAATAATGAAAATCTCTGTCGCCGTAGCTGCAACACCACCACGCGACGCGACGAGAGAGCAAGTGAAATTCGGTTCAAATGTTGTGAAACATTTGCTTAGGGTTTACTATGTAACTGTTGCATTATCAACATCTTTATTCCAAAAGTATCAGACGGTTCTTGTGTAGATAACGTCAATTCTCACATTGATTTCTCTGTATAAAAAAAATAATTTCGCTGCGAAAAAAATAATAATACAAAAAAAGTTACTTACTACATCCAATTATCTTTGTGTGTGTAAACGTGACAGAAGCCAGGGAACAATTAAATTTGAATCTCCTTTATGATCTAATAAGCTAAATAAAACCTACCACCTGAGTAAGCTGTATAAATATAGTAACCAACTGCAGCAGTGACACACACGCACGCACGCACACATACATACCTATGATTCACCAGATTGGCTTTGGTGGTAAATTGTGGAAATTTGCCAGAGAGAGAGAGAGAGAGAGAGAGAGAGAGAGAGAGAGAGAGAGAGAGAGAGAGAGAGAGAGAGAATTTAAGTCCCGTAAGCATAAGAACTTTCGCAGACAGCGGCGCATGACTGGTTAGTGAAAGTTCGGTGACTAAGGCAACATGGAAATATTGCAGGAGGCCCGATGAGGCTGACAGGTGGTGTAGCAATTTTAATCGGGGCGATGCCAGACACTAGCACCCCTAAAGGTATCACAGTAGGTTGTCAAGTAACTGAAGGAGTATTATTACAATTTACAATTAGAAAAATACCAGTACACAGTGAAAAATTAAACCAAACTCGGAAGCTACATCACCAGAGTAACATAATACGTTACAATGGTGTTCTCAAGAAATCTTGAAGAGGTAACAATTACTTTTCCAAATAAAGATAATTGATCATATTCTTCCCTACTTTTTTTTTTTTGCAATCAAACGTGCGCGCAAGACACCCCCCCCCCCCCCCCACACACACACACACACAATCACTCTTCTTCCGATAGAGTCATGACCGCCTACAAACAAGGACGCGCCGGCTGGCTAAAAGGCATCGTGCCTCAATAAATACACTATGACTCACGTCGTGTGACGTCACCATTCAAGGCACCCTCACCCTTCGTGCTGGGAATTCTCTTCGGAGACAAGAACTTCTATAATTGGGTATTATTTTCTATCTGACCTATTTAGTACAAGACCTAACACGTACACGTTACCGATTCGCTTTATGAGTGCTATGAAAAAAAGGACAAAACAATTAAAAGTGTGTCTTCAATCTTCCACTCAGACAGTCCCTACTTTACATGTATCCTAAACCTATTCTAGATAAATTTCTTTCGTGGTTTGTACGATGTTGTGAGAGAGAGAGAGAGAGAGAAGATAGAGAGAATAAATCTCCTACACCAGTCGACTTGTCTACTGTTTTTTCAACTTTTTCTATACTAAGGTTACCAATGGCACAACGGACTGAACTACCTGTTCATATCATTCATTTCATCCCCCAGAGAGAGAGAGAGAGAGAGAGAGAGAGAGAGAGAGAGAGAGAGAGAGAGAGAGAATTATCTCAGCAAACCCAACACAAGAACACCTGAATTAGTAATTATGTTCAAATCAATACGTAGCCAATTACGAACCCTGACTGAAATGGCTGAAGACCCTACTGATACGAACTACTTCCGAGAAGAGAGGGGCGTTCAACAGGAGTGAAAGGAAACGGCAATCCTATTACACATTTGGACGGCAGGATGGTCTGAATGCTGGAGTCCAGGCTCAGGGGTAAAAATGCCATCGCCGTAGCATGTGACATCCAAGGGATGATGAAGGCAGCGGTGCAGCTCGACGACTCTCAGTAGGGGGGGGGGGGGGTGGCTGAGGAGGGGGTAGGGGAAGGTCAGAGGGAGGAGGAGCACAGGAAGAATGGCGGAGTGACAAGCTAGGCGCCATGGCCATCATCAATGTCTCTCTCTCTCTCTCTCTCTCTCTCTCTTATACGACCATAAGGAAGAGTACAGCAAAAAGACCGGTTAGGATAAATAATTCAATTATTAGAGCGCGCATACGCGCGCGCAATCAGAATCGACGTTCTCAATCAATTCCAACACGGAAGTGAATAATTTAATGGCACCGACAGTGTGAACAGTCTTGTATTAACAAGTAAATACGTAAACGCCTTCTTGGTTTCTGAACACCCTGTGGTCTTACAACGCGCAAACACGTTAGGAATCTGGCCATCAAATGTATAGAGCAGTTTCATTGCAGAATAATACTATATCATAATTACGAGGTGCACCATCATGGGAAACCACAAATTTGTTACAAGGAGTTACAAGGATTAAGATGTCTCACTAGGAGCAGGTTTTACTGTTGATTCACAGTGTCCTAATGATTTTGTCTAACTTTCTTTTAAACTCTTCACAATGTTGCTGTTTACAACTTCTGGTGGCAGTTTATTCCACGTGTCACATATCTTGTGTGTAAAGAAGTTCCCACAATGGGATGCGTTCTCTCTCTTGAGTTCTAGTTTCCATCCATTATTTCTTTCTGGTTTTGCTGTCAGAGAGAGAGAGAGAGAGAGAGAGAGAGAGAGAGAGAGAGAGAGAGAGAGAGAGAGAGAGAGAGAGAATTTGTGCTGAAAAAGATTATTCGAATGCTTTGTCTCCATGTCCAGTAAATTAAATAAAAAAAGGAATGAAGATCTTGTGCAATGGCCCTACGTAAAGAATACAAAGACACCCCAAAGATGCTTACCTTCTCAATTACAACCGAGATGTCATCGAACATTATACATACAAAAATACTTGAGAAGCAACATAGAATTAAATAGAAAGCCGACTATCATGATTTAAACGACTAAGACGAGGCAATACGAAGAGAGAGAGAGAAAAAGTAGAGCGTGACCACTGAAGTGTGCAGCTGAGTGCGTCTTACTCAGCTGCACACGTGTGTATAAAGTACACAAGATGTGAGCACCTCAACACAGTAGAGCTCCCGATTGCATCCTCCACTCGGCTTGCTCACTCATGCACCCATCTTCATGACCAACTAATACATTCAAGTGCAGCCAGCTACTACCAACTGACTAAATGGAGAGAGATACCTCTTCAGAAACTGTGACATGAATTATATTTGGACACCAGGCATATTATAACTACAATGGTTGAAAAGCCACAGAAACACCATGTTATTTTCAAATCTACTTCTGTTATTGAAGTTTATATCACATTGGCAATTTATGGCAAAGCCCTAAACCCCTGTACGGCAATGATAATAACATATAATATATAAATATATATATATATATATATATATATATATATATATATATATATATATATACATACATACACACACACACACACACACACACACACACACATATATATATATATATATATATATATATATATATATATACCATCATTACAGATAGAGTTAGGGCTTTGCTATATATTGCAACCAATTTGATACTTACTTCTATATATAAAAAATCGATGTTAGAATAAGATGATGGTTTTTCGTTGGAGTTGCATCCACTATAACATGTGCAAGTTGAGAGTAGATTAAAAATTGAAGTGGCTCATAAGAATCCAGGATATATACTATATATATACGTATAATATATATATATATATATATATATATCCACTATTTTCCGTAATATTGGAAATTACATACAATGTAATGACGCGGACTTGCTCTCCGGGCTTAACTATAAACACACTGCTGGAGGGGACTAACTAATACACACTCAATTGCAACATGCTAAATCACATTTACAACAATGACTAAATATTTACAACACCATAACTTCACAATTACAACTACATAATCGGAGAGAGAGAGAGAGAGAGAGAGAGAGATTGTATGGCCTACAAGGAAAACTATGCCACTGCTACCACTTAGCTAACCTATCACATTAGGCTACTTGCCGACACGGAATGGAAGTTACAGACGAAAGATACAAGATCACACAGGATGTGATGTAATGATTACCTTGATTTGACAGTTGACAGTCTATCGGTCGTGTGTCGCAGAAGCGTAGACTTGTTGATCATGTGTAGTAATGTTGTGGGTAGTCAAGTTAAGTCAGGTTGGGGTGTCACTCTACATTAAGCCAAGGTGGCGTCGTCACTTGCTTGGTCACCCGCGAGAACGTTCAGGCATACCAACCTAAAAAGACACAATATGATGCAATTACAACTTGACAGGATGTCTTGACGTAGCAGAACATAACAAACACATTTACATACTATCAGTGGTGATTGTCAATGACTCTTACAAGAATACTGCATGTTACTGCAATTAATAGTATTGTGTGCATAAAACAACCATTAATAACTTTACGAATCACAAGAAAGAGTAGTACAGTGGTGTCCATGAATGGTGCAACAACATTCTTTACGTATCGTCCAAAATATCAGCCGTACGTTGCCAAATAGTATTAATTTTTTTATTTATTTATTTCCTGCTGTACAAAATATCGTCAAGTTAACGAATTCAAAATTAAAATTAACTGTTCTATGTACGAATAGATAAATAAGATTTCTTTTACGTTATAAGTATCATTCATAAACTTGGTGATTTTAGTACTAAAGTTCTTTCATTACGACAAAGAACGCCATTGCTTATCTCAAAGAACAGATACCAGACGGAGTAGCGAGGTTGGCAGTGTTGCCAGCGCAAACAATTTGCTGCTTGGAAAGGATATCCAAATTTATATTTCCTTCAACAGTATATGGCAGCCGCTACAGAATTTTTGAAATGAAGAAATATAGCTTCAGAATTATATGAAAAAAATAATTGTTTTTAATACTATGGTCACGGTCTACGCAACTCTGTTCCCTTACCTGACAAATTGTTAACACTATACTACATTATATATATATATATATATATATATATAGATATATAATATATATATATATAATATAATATATAGAAATAAATCAGTAATACCGCAATGATGACACCCATGTCCGTTTGTGTGTTCTGTGATTGATACCGATTAGATTTGATGTTTGTAATGAATGTTGCGTGAGCATATTTGTGCAATATGATTCATTATTGTTATTATTACTATTATTATTAATCGATCCTCTTGCCACGGTTCATTCGATTTGAAACCCCCACATCCACCCCCCAAACCCCACTTGGACCATACCCCGCCCCCAAAACTGTGACATATATGGGCCTGGGAACACAAAACGAATGGTTTGCACAAAACAAGTGGTAAAAAATGCATAAAATACAGCATAAGGTTCACCACAACAAAAACGTAGATGTTCTGTCTGCCTGTCACTTTTCAAGCAACCCCCCGCCCCCGCCCCTTGGCCAAATTTTCGTATTGCTGTAGGAATTTTAGCTATTTTTTCCTCGACTGTTATCTAAACACCTAACTTTAACACCTGCACCTCGATTCGATAAAGACATTCTTGTTGAA
Organism: Macrobrachium nipponense; assembly: GCF_015104395.2. Lineage (NCBI taxonomy): Eukaryota > Metazoa > Arthropoda > Malacostraca > Decapoda > Palaemonidae > Macrobrachium > Macrobrachium nipponense. The sequence goes on from NC_061094.1 coordinate 32,166,852, forward strand.
AGCATCGGCCCTGGCTGGTCGACAGTTGTGGAAATGTTTTGTATATGTTTTCTGGGAGTTTGGCAATGCGTCACGGTTTAACTTTTTTGTTACATATTTTTTCACATCCGGAAAAGAAATAAATATGCAGCATGGTCAGTTGCCAATTAATGATTTTGAATAAAAACCCTTTGACACCATGTGACATCACTTTTGGGCACGATTGTATCAAACTCGAAACTTTTTCTACTATGGGGTTATAAAACAAAACAACCTAAAACTTTCAAATTAACAAGGGCCTATAAATATATATGTGTATGTATATATTACGCATACACATTAAATAATCCACTTCAATACACAAAATAAACATGCATCAATAAAATACATGACTAAAACTAGCATAACACTTTAATTAGATTTTACACTAACATCTAACCCTATAGAAACAGCTTCAAGACAACATTTACATAGGTGTTCGTTGAACATGTCAGGTGTTTGGATGAAAGTCATTCAATAACCAATTCCATGGTGTAAGCCAAGGGAAATTTCATCAAATGTTCAAGTAACATATCTTCTACCATATAATTATTTCTTTTTAAGTTTAAAATGGAGAAAACAAAATTATTTAAAACATTTCACGACACACTCGCACTTTCCTTCATTGGACCTTGCTTGCTCTCTCTCTCTCTCTCTCTCTCTCTCTCTCTCTCTCTCTCTCTCTTTCTCTCTCTCTCTCTCTCTCTCAGCTTATAAGCAATAACGGACTCCCGTACCTTCAAATATCCCTACAATAATAGCGAAATACCCGTGAGTTTTTCCATTGAAAATAAAGTCAGCGCCACTTAACTGAATGAATGAGTATTGCACTGTGGGAAAAAAAAAAAAAAAAAAATCCAAGGACCAACTTGATAAATAAGGAGAGTTTAGCATTCTGAAAGTATTGCCAAGGCAATACTTCTCCCCAACATATCCCGACCAACTTCCCTCCTAAAAGCATCCCTATCCATGAAAGGTTGAAACTACCATTGCAGAGCTTTGCACAGGAGCAAAACAATGCCAAAATTTCCTCCAGACGAGGTGTGTATTGACAAGCACAAATGGCATCGACGCCACCTATTTTTACAACAAAGTCACCACAACAAAAACAGTGAAAATAAAAACACTGTCTATCAACAGAGAGAGAGAGAGAGAGAGAGAGAGAGAGAGAGAGAGAGAGAGAGAGAGAGAGAGAGAGAGAGAGAGAGAGAGAGACTCTTCACTGTGAAATTTCTCTTTTAAAAAAAAGAAGCCAACAGCTGCAGATGTCCGCTACCTTCCCAGCAGTCTAACGGGACTGTTGTGTCGGGGTTGCAGCCTTCTCTCAAGGAGAAACTCCACTAGCCTTACCCCGTAGAGCGGTGGTTTCCAACCTTTTCTAATTCTCGCCTCCCCTTCATTGAATGGCACATTCTTTGCGCATCCCAACCCCACCTCCTTAAATACTGTAATTTACTGGCATAGTCGAAACATGTCAATAATTCACAATATTTTATATATATATATATATATATATATATATATATATATATATATATATATATATATATATAATGTATTAGCTTACCTTCACAGTGTAGTGTAATTAGTACAATTTTCATATTTGAAAAACGTTACTTTCGTTATCTTTTATAATTGTTTAATAATTAATTCCTTAATATAGAATTTGAAACAGCATATATATTTATACAACTAAACTTCATATTTATATCTGAAATATTTTCTCAGTATATTGAATTTCTGAATGCTATCGGCAGTCCTTCGAGACCCCCCAGGGGGAAGGCGCCCCCACAGGTTGCAAACCACTGCCGTAGAGAATTCGGTCAAGTTACCATCACTGGCATCACACAACCCAGAGAAACCCTTACTCATTCAATTTAATCTTTCAAGAAGGACAGGAATAAAGAAATCAATAACGAGCAAAGTCTGCGAGTTACTCATCAAGTCGGCAACTAAAATGTTTACTTCATTATAAAACTTTTTGTTTGCTAACGAAGTGCAAGTTTCCAAATAAGTCACGTTTTCTCTTTCTCACTTTTTCAATACAGTGATATACCCAAAGGTCTTCAAGTAAAACTTTGTACACCAACTAGTAAGAGCCCCACTAATACCCTCTCCATTGTAAAGCCCATTTTTCCTAGTGTATAATTCTTATGGGCATGGTCTCCCACAACGCCCTTCCCATGATGCCACATTATCTCTCTCTCTCTCTCTCTCTCTCTCTCTCTCTCTCTCTCTCTCTTCATCACTACCTCCAACCAACATAACATTACAGTGCCGACGTCTAACATAAGAAAATAAATTTTTCTTATCTTTTTATACCAGGGCCACCGCCTCTTTCCTCGAGAGCGCGCACACACACACACACACACCATCACAATTTACCCCGCAATAAAAACAGAACCCCCCCTCACACCCAATACCCATCTCTCTCACCATGCCACACCGCTACTTGCCAGCCAGACGACCGTGTGTACTCAATAACCCTCCATCAAGACTGGGGTTCACACCTTCCCCCCCCTCCCCCAATACCTGAATATCTCTCTCTCTCTCTCTCTCTCTCTCTCTCTCTCTCTCTCTCTTCTCATCGTTTGTTTGTATGGTGTTTTGACGTTGCATGGAACCAGTGGTTATTCAGCAACGGGACCAACGGCTTTACGTGACTTCCGAACCACGTCGAGAGTGAATTCTATCACCAGAAATACTCATCTCTAACCCCTTGGTGAAATGCCCGAGAATCGAACTCGCGGCCACCGAGGTTGCAGGTCAAAACCATACCGATCATGCCACTGAGGAGCTTCTCTCTCTTTGTGGGAACTTCTTTACATACAAGATATGCGACACGTGGAATAAACTGCCACCAGAAGTTGTAAACAGCAACAGTGTGGAAGAATTTAAAAGGAAAGAAAGCTAGACAAAATCATTAGGAGGACACTGTGAATCAACAGTAAAACCTGCTCCTAGAGACAATTGAGCACACGATGTCTCCTCGGATGCACTAATAAGTCTTTGGGACATCCTAATCCTTGTAACTCCTCGTAACTCTCTCACAAGACTTTGTAGCAATTACGTATTAGTAATTTTACGAGGTTTGAAAACGTGCAATATTAGCATCGTGCAACTGCTACTACCTTTGCCTACTATCTCTGTACCAAAAATGAGAATGATGATTACGGTTTTCACAAAGAGGTAATAAAGAGTTGTGACTGCAAGCATTTAGAAAAGTTACATTGACTTAACAAATCAGGAAACAACGCCAGAATACATAATAGTTTTGGCTCAATTAAATTAAGGTTGCAAAATCTTGGTATTCTACTCCAATAATAACGATAATAATAATTCTCTCTCTCTCTCTCCATAAAAAAAGCTATAATAACCAAGAGGAAACGTTACACATTCCAAGGCACGCGCATTGTTCAAAATAAAAAATTCAAGGACGCCTTGGTATAAACTAATTCCATCATTAACTTGTCAGAAAGACGATCTTTCCGAGATTATGAAAAACAAAGGAGAAAAAGTCCAATTATTCCTGAAATGTATTCCAATGCGTGCGCATGAAGCTGTCTTGTAATGATTGATTCATTCATTTATCCAACTACTGTCACGTAACTTCTAAAAAAAAATAGTACACGATTGCCTTGGCCCTTTTATTTAATTGATTTATTTACTACTCTTATACAGAGGGAAAGAGATTGAATAGCCTGCCATGGCTTAATTAACAGTCACACTTAGCAGAGTATTAAAAAAGATTACGCAAACAAAACAGGTGGAAAAGGTCAAAACCATAAAATGTGGAAGAAACAGATACTAGAAGATGGTGACCTGAGAAGAAAAAACTACGGACTGAAAAAGTACCATAATATCGGGAAAACGTTAACGAGAAAACGGGAAAAGTTACCAAACGAAAACGGAAATGGGGACAATGAGTAGAATAAAGAAAACGTGAACACAAACAGGAAAAGAAAAAATGGTCAGGACACTTTCAGGAGAAAAAAATGGAAATTAACAAGCACCGCAAAATCGCAGATCATAAACAGAACACCAGGAAATAAAACACTGAAAAGTTAACATTAAAGCTGACGCAAATGATTGCCATCCATTTTCAAATGACGTCTAACCTACTTTCGTGATGCAACTGACTAGGAAGACAACAACAATCATATATATAATATAAATATAATATATAATCACATGAAACAGCATGAAAGAAACTGTGATGCCACGAAGCGCAATTCGACTATCTGCTATTCACCTATACAATTATATTGTACAGTAAATTCTGTCCTAACCATAGTGTATTACCATGGATATTTCAAGAAGTTGGCAATTTTATGAATTTTCAAGAATCATTACCTTGAAAATGAGTCGAGGTCTTTATGAATTTTCAAGAATCATTACCTTGGAAAGAGTAAGTCTAACTTGACTCTGGCATGGAAGACAACACACGGGAGAAAGCGCATACACTTTTTAGCAACGTCAGAAAGGATCATAATACCGTATATAAACCCGCCACTCAACATTTTTAACCAACTACATTTAGAAGAAACGACTAATTTCATGGAAGTCAAGACACTCATGCCAATACATTCTACACGAGACTTGCGCTTCAGGTGCTGAATGAGTTCCTGTTAGAGGGAAATAGTCCCAATGATTACAAAATTCATTTCATATGAAATCATTCTGGCACAATAGAGTATATCTTTATTCTTGAAAACTGAAGAATAGAATGGAATATAATAGAACACACACACACACACACACACACACACACACACACACACACACACACACACACACACACACAGAGATTCTTCCATTACTACAATTTCACATCACAAAATTAAAACGTAGGTGGCAAGCTTGACTATTATAGTATCCACCACACGAGACCAATGCTTCTATCCTCGTGTGGGGCGAGGCAATACCGGAGGTAACACGAACGAGTCTTTCGGCATGGCAACTGGAAACTATTCATATGTACAAGGCGTGAAGAGAGCTTTACGCCAAAAAAATCCGAGACGCCTACAAACTACATCTAGCAATTTGTCAACCACGATTCCTCCTGATGATAGTTATTCCCGTAAAAAAAATTAAGCTTCTTTCTTATCAGATTTCTCTCTTGTTGTTGTCATGTCACTGACCATAACCATATCATGCAAATTTTCATTTTTCAACTGTTTCCATTTTCCAATTTTCTGATTCCTCATGATAACCAGCTTTAGCATTTTCTCAATAACTTATGTATATAAGAAAGCAGCCATGATTATACTTTTCCAAATACTTCTTGCATTTTTTTCGAAAGCAAAATAATAGAAAAAGGGAAGTCAGTAATCACTCTCAAGTTATGTCAGCTTTATTTCTACCTATATATTACAAGCCCTTGATCTTCACAGAAGATATGCCATACTGGGTTAATTTGGCCTAGCTCCAGCGAAACGCAATCACGACATAACATTCTAATTATATTTTTTGAACAAAAATAATCTCCTATACAGTATAATTTTATATGAACCTTCGTCCGGTTAGATTCCAAAATTATACCAAGCTCCCTGCCTAAGCACACATTATCTATTGGTGTTTGTTTGTATTGTGTCTTTTTACGTTGCCTGGAACCAGTGGTTATTCAGCAACGGGACCCACGGCTTTACGTGACTGCCGAACCACGTCGAGAGTGAACTTCTATCACCAGAAATACACATCTCTAACCGCTCAATGGAACGCCCGAGAATCGAACTCGCGGCCACCGAGGTGGCAGGCCAAGACCATACCGATCACGCCACTGAGGCGCTTATCTATTGGTGTATCTCCATCCTCATTTACTTCACTCAGCCTCTTTATAGGTTATTTCATTTTGATTTCATTTTGTGAAATTTACTTTTTTTTTGAGCTTCGTAATTCTATCTCACAACTTGCAATACTGCCTGCATGTGCTATATATATTTGTTCCACAACAACCACCCACTGCAAAGGCTGAGACAACAATGAACTCAACTGACCGCCTCTCATCAATAAATGAAATACCTGAAAAACCATCCGAAGGGAAATATTCAAAACCACAATAGCGGCCAGTCAAAAAAAAAAAAAAAAAAAAAAAAAAAAAAAAAAAAAAAATCTTCCTTGGAATGAAATAAATTTCTGTGAAACCGCCACCCAATTCCCTCAACAAACGCCCCACCGACGTCACCCAAACCCTTTCCCTATTTCTGACCAGATGGAATGGAATGCGAGGCATTTCCTTTCAGACAAGGTTGGCGGAGAGGAGAGGCACTGAAGACAGTCTCACTTCCAAGAGGGAACAAGTGCAAATTATATTTTGATGATGAGTCGAAGAGGCTATGCAATAGAACAAGATACAATTTAGGCTAAAGACTAAGCACTGGGACCCATGGGGGCATTCAGCGCTGAAACTTGAAATTTACATTGGAAATGCTTTACAGGTGGAACAGGGATAAACCTCTCGCAGTTGCATTATGAATCGATTGTTGGGAGAGGCTGGAAGGTACGATTTAAGTTAGAGGATATGAACGGAGATAAAGTAAAAGGAATGAACGGACCCGACGAGAGACTTGCAAAGAACCGTTAAGTAATGCCTACAGTACACCGCAAGAGGGGATAGGTTCATATTTGGCGTTCTATCAGCCCATGCGGATTAAAAGTGCCATATGAAAAGACTTCATTTTAATAAATGTTTCACAGAGAGTGGGAAGAGTTATACTTTCTGACGAACCACAACGCTGGTTATCCTGTGTCACAAAAAAAACACAGCAAAAAGCTCAATTGTGATCATCAGGTCAATGTTAAGAGCAAAAAGGGCACACAAACATAAGATGGCGTGACCTTTCACTACGAAAGATCGAAGGTCCTTTTTATTTGCCGACATATATACGTCCTCAATTATTTGGGAACCTAAGGACCCCTGAAGCCGAATAAGAAAGTGGCCACTTCCATTCGCGTATGCAAAAGATCCAGCACAGCAGTACAGTACATTCCATTCGGTTAAAGGGAATGAATCATGTAGCAGTGGCTCCGTTGTACCTTGAATCTCTTGACGGCAATGGGAGAGGGAGGCGGGGGGTCATGGGGAGGAGTATGTTGAGGAGAATGGGGAGGGGAGGGGAGGAGTGACAGGGAAGACCAAGGAGAGGCAAAAGCAAGAGAAAGTGATTAAAAGGTCAGTGAGACGAGTGAATAATAGGGAGGGAGGGATGGGGGAAGACAAGGCAGGTAGGTAGGTATAAAGGAGTGAGGGAGTTAGCATTGGGCTTTACAATGCCAAAAAGGAAGGTCTCGGTTATAACGAGTCAAGGTTACACCAAATAATGCGCCTCGCCGTTTGCAAAGCCGCGCACCACAACTACGGTTAAGAACACTAGTATGAAAGAGCACCGAATCGCGCATTTTTTCTGGCCAGATTTCAAGACAAAAGAACGAATCGTAAATTTCAAGGCTAACAGTAAACGAAAAACTGTTAAAAACTAATAAATATTTTTTACAAGGGCGAAACTAAATGAAAAGAAATAAAACTGTTCACCTTCGCTTTGCTAAAGACCAAATTAACGCGTCAAAAATAACAATGGAATACAGCGTCCTCATTCTATAGACCTAGGTTGTCCTACAGGAACTCCGTCGTTCGTGTCGAATTCCCGAGACGACTAAGGCCTCTGGTTCTGTCATGAAAACTGAGAAATGCGAACCCCACATTTTTAAAAATTCCTTTTGAGAGCAAAATGAAATATATAACAGGAAGCCAACAGTCAAATGGACAACGACGGAGAAAGCATTATAATAAAATAAATAAATTCTATTAATTTATAGAAAAACAATTAGATTTCACTTGACATGGAATATTGACCTCAAATAGATCTTGCAATATGGCCTATTTAATGTTATTTTCCCCTGAGCAACAGATGGGGAGGGGGAGGGGGGGGACACTTTCTAAATATTGGGCGAGCCTCCTCCTCAAGAGTACTTTTTGGACAAGAAAGTTTTTTTCCTTTCTTTTAATAAGTTTTACCAGAATTAAATATAAGAAAATCGAAAATTAAAAATATATCGACAAAAGAAAATCCACCACCGAAATTTACGAATGAAACAAGCATCGTTAGAAGAAATGGCTTCGGTTCATTTATTACCAAGTCTATTGCATTTTGAGTTACTATGTTGTTCTTACAGTCTTCGAAACGCCAAAAACTCAGGGCGCTGCTTTAAAGGTGCCAGCGAGTGCCCCATCTGCTACCTGGAGTCGACAACAGCTAAAGCCGTTCAAGCGCCGGCGGATATTGGGTTTTCAAATCAGGAGAATGTCACGAGAAAATGATGTCCATCTTGCCGCCGCTATGACGTGCATTAAAATAAAATAAAAAAAGGTCCTCTAACACTTATTTGAGAAAGCATCGCCACTTTAGGGCAAACATAGCATAGAAACATAAGCTAAACGGTAAACACTCCATCAAACACAAGGAAAAAAAAGATAAATAAATAAATAAATAAATAAATAAATAAATAAAGAACTGTTCATTTCAGCTGCTACATTAAACTTGTGAAAACTCCAAGAAGAGAGACACATCAACGATCAAGACACCACCACCGCCGCCCCTCAAATTATCTGGGGATTTTCATCGCTCACTAGACGTCAACAATTCATTTCGACAATGGAGGGTGCTACTTGGCTTTCTTATCATTACCACTAATCCCCCAATCCTGTTGGCTGATTCTTTTATCTCTGTCCCACCCTCATAGATTTGTACATTAATAACAGTCTCACTTTTCTGCAATTATTCCCAGATGACGACGGAACTGGGCTGTTAAAAAACATCTAATAAACATCAACTAGAGATATATATCCCCTTATGACTGCACTTGTGTGTTTCGAATACAACGTTCGGGGGGGAGAGAGAGAGAGAGAGAGAGAGAGAGAGAGAGAGAGAGAGAGAGAGAGAGAGAGAGAGAGAGAGACATCCTGGGAAGAGAAAAAAATACAAACTGGTAAGGAAGAAAAATACAACCAGGGGAGAGAAAAAAACGAATACAACCTTGGGAGAAAAAAAAAAAAAAAACAAAAAAAAAAAAAAAAAGCTCCTGACTGCATAAGAAAATAATTATCATTATCTACTAAGGTGCTCTAGACTCAAATGATTCACGAATGCGACGTAATTCAATCGTATTCCATAACAGCATCGATCCCATGAACTCGACCAGTCCGTCGCCGCCCACACTTGCAAGAAGTAAGCGGGTGTTTATGTCGCCAGAGTAATTCATTCAGAATTTACTCTCCAGTAACTTTACACAACTTTTATGGGCGCATTCTACCGCGCTTTCAAAATAAATAATATTTTTTAAAAAATGAAGTCGACTCTACGTAATCATTATCACCAATTATTTTTAATGTTATTGTTAATGCGAATTCTACAGTGCTTTAAAAATAAATAATATTTAAAACAAAATTAAGTGGACTCAACGTAATCATTATCACCAATTATTTTTAATGTTATTGTTAATATGTCTCAATATCAAGACAGTCCATTTACCATAACTACCACTATAACCAAAATTATGGACAATTCCACATACTCAGGTCCGAGTCAGTGTTCGTGGACAGAAAAACAAAATTGATTCCTAACTAAACTGGAATTCAGATGTTATTTCTGGTTCACAGTCCAATATCCACAAATATACAAACATTAAAAGCCTTCCTATCGAACTTTTTTTTTGGTATGGAATACAGTCCAGAGTTTAACCTGACGCAAATTTCCAGGGAGCAAACACTTACAACTAAGAGAACGTCCATTAAAATAATAATATTAATAATAATAATAATAATAATAATAAATAAATAATAATAATAATATACATATAAAAGAAAGTGTTTTGTTGTTGTTTTTGTTGCAGATATTAAGATGCATGTCAGTCTGTATGTCAGCTGCTGTTCACGCAGTGTTTTTGAGCATACTGTGTTGTGTTATATATATTAATATTATATATATATATATATAATTTAATATATATACACACACAAGAGTATGCTTATACATGAGTGAACAGCAGGTGACATACAAAGGCTGAAACATCTTAATATCAGCAACAAAAACAACAACAACAACAAACTTTCCTATCCTGGAAGTACATTCCCTGATCAACTCTACAATTCCCGGGAGCGTCCGACAAGCAATGCAAATCTTCGCAAGTCAAATGATGATGGATCTTCGGTAAGGAGGGCATGACCTACATAAAAGTCAGTGGCGCGGTAGAGGGAGGGAGGGAGGAGGTTATGTGCATTGGAACACCACCCCGACCACCGGCCTCTTTGTCTTCTTGCGACTAATGTCTCCTTTTTCGCCTTCTGCGTTGGAAAGGAAGAGGAGGAAAAAGAAGAAAAAGAAGAAGAAGAGGGGGATAAATAACAGAGGAGGAGGGGAAAGAGCACCAGGAATACATCTCGGGCCTCCTTTAAATTCAAGGCACACCATAAACCTGTCTCTTTCAGCCCCGTGCACTCGGTCAAGATTTATAAGTCTCGGTTCTCCCACCCTTTTCTTCGCATCCCTCTGGAAAGATGAGGCGGAAGAGCCTGCAGGAGGAAGGAAGTGAAAGGGGGAGGGGGGGGAGGGGGCGGAGACAAAGACACCCTCTTTTTTTCAATCAAGTTCCCTCTCAACGTCGCAAACAGTTTCTACAACTATGACGACGCTATCCAAAGTAATACGAAGCGAAGCCGTGTCACTTTCTCGTAGCAGCAGGCTTATCAAGCAAAATAACTTCTCCACAAGAGTGCTGAGAACAGCGGCACCTCACGTCTTTCCTTCCGACAGGGCGATTGCTGCATGAACTAGACCTAACTGGATATCACCTGGCTCTGGCGAGAGAGACAGGTTATCACCGAATAATCCGCCTCTGCAAGATGACGCTCCAACATCATCTCGCCTAAAACTTTTGCGAGAACTTTGGATTTCTTTAATTTTCGACAATTCGTTTTCCCTGAATCGAAAAGCACACTTAATGCTGAAATGCGGATAAAATAATTAGCCGTCAAGTAAAGGTTTCAAAGCAAGATCGCAGACGGGAACAACTGAACACTGACATAGAAAACGCAAAACCAAAGGAACAGATTATAAAATGGCAGACTCTCCAACCGAATGATAGCGCAAAAACATCCGCTACCGTCAGCAACGATATTGAGAATAAAAAAATATGATTAAAAAAATTAACAAACACTAATTCAAAGTATGGAAATAACTTTGCTATAATAATATAAAAATAATAATAAGCAGCACTTCCCTCCTCCACTGGTTGAACTTGTAAATGAAACCCTCCCTAATGACCTTATATGTTGACCGCGTAGGTGAGGAACGATTTGACATGATACCGAATATAAATCGAATCCGAATGCAGTACGTGAAGGGCACTACCATCAATAATAAGACAGAATAAAAACTCGAATAGAATGTAGATGCAGGACAACTATTTCGTTTTAAATACATTTCGAAAACTATTTGTCGTCATACATTGTAACTTTATATATGAAATTGCTGAGCTCCCTACTTGGGTTCAAGTTACTTATGATTTTCCAGATAACTGTTATGAAACTATTTGGCCAATTCATAGCCGACAAATGAAATCATACAAACCGCATCGCAAAGTTACTTCAAAATATACAAGGTGTATGACGTAACTACTGGTATGTGCTTGTGTTTTCCTAAAAGCCTTTTATCCTCACAGGCCACAGCACCAGTTTGCACGGGTATATCAGTGCCCCAATTTTCGACAGTATTAAGGCCCGTACCCTAACACCTTAGCTGCGACCAATCAGAGGTTCAACGGAACAGCCCCACCGGAAAGGGCTCGGGCATCAAGTTGAACGCTGGTCCTCTGGCAGTTGGGCGAGTATTATGAATACTATAAGAGGGTTTCAGTATGGATATTATGAATACTATAAGAGGGTTACAGAATAGATATACATAGAAGAAGGTCTGTGCTGCCAAAATAGGTCTCAGAGTCAGATGAAGCACATTACTCTTAAAATCTTCAATACGCAGAAAGCTGGAGCTTCCGAAAGTGAATAAACAGCAGGAATTCAAAATATAGATTAAATGAAGGGCTTTGACGGAATGAAGTACCACCTAACGAAGAGCTCATCCCCTGATAATAAGTCTTACAACGCTCACGTAAAACGATACATTTTATAACAAACAGTTGCCCGAGTGTCACCTGACTTGCATTACGCAATACTACGCAGAGAGAGAGAGAGAGAGAGAGAGAGAGAGAGAGAGAGAGAGAGAGAGAGAGAAGGGGAAATTCGACCCTTTCCCGGTGTTGGCGCGCAGGCACCACACAGGAAGTGGCCAGTTGAGGAACGTTAACAGGCTAACAGGTCACAAAAGGAAGTTGTGAATCCGGTAATAATACGCGGGAATATGGAAGCCTTGTCGCCTACGCGTCACTTCGGGATTTCGGTTCTCTTCAGCTATCCCAAGATTCTGATCTGATTCCGGAACGGGAATCGTATACGTTACCTAAGAAAAATGAGTTGACGTCTAAAAGCAAACATTCGGACAAACAAAACGTGCATCACAGAAAGAGGCAGAACTAGTCAGCCAAAACTTTGTTCTGGATCGAGGATTTCAAACCACTCAACTACACTACTTTCCCCAACTGCTGACTGTTGATTTGCTGTAAAACAAAATGGCGTCTAAAAACATCCTGAGAGCAACACCAAAAACGCCAAATTCTTTTATTTCACAAGAAAACACCTTAGATTATTCTGCCAAATAATTTGTATTTACTTCACTGAAGGCCACGGAAATTCCTACTTGTCTGTATATAGCTTCCTTTGCTGGTTTTAGCTCCTTTCCTTTCAATACTCATTACTATTACCAAGTCATACTAGTCCGATGAAACAAGTCAAAATACCAACAAATTGCCCCGCTGTCATCCCTGAAATCTAGCACCTTTTCATTGGGTGGAACGTGAGAAAATATTATATAACATCACAAATGAATATAGGTATAATCAACAAAAATAAAGTCCATCATCATGCATATCATTATAATATATATATATATATATATATATATATATATATATATATATATATATAGAGAGAGAGAGAGAGAGAGAGAGAGAGAGAGAGAGAGAGAGAGAGAGAGAGAGAGAGACATACTACAAATGGCAATATATACACGTAGTTGCGAAGGGCAGAAGAGGCCCAGCATAAGAAAGAGCACCGTACTGTAAAATTCAAGTAAGGGGATCATTTTAACATATGAAAGCATCATAATAATTCCATAATTTTAGTCATTTCCTTTACTATTAAGCAGTGTGATATATATATATATATATATATATATATATATATATATATATATATACATATCACATAACGACACAAACATAATCTACAGTCTTAAACTTCGACCTTTATGAAACGCGCCTAAAGGTTAACAGAAACGGTGAGATACACAGCAATGGGATACTCCAGTTTGCTTTCTTGACAGCAATTAGGCTACTATTACTATATGAACATTCTCTTGACATCTCTCTTATCTAGACAATTTTTAAACCCCCTCCCCCTTAAAAAAAAAATCATTACTCGAAGTTTCACTTTTAATGCAAGGCAGACTGGCTTCCGCACCTACCGTCCCATGAAGAGCTCTGACAGGAATACAACGAAAATCACTGACATAAACAACGTCATGCATAAAAACAATTCCTTCAATCGTTGACAGATTGGAGGAAACTAACCAAAAAGATAAACGATAAACTAGGCGAAGACATTCGGGTCAATCTGATATGAATGTGGACAGGAATGTCTCGCAAATGCCACATACATGAAACCCACGGAAGGGCACTGAAGGACTGAAATGCTAACTACCAGAAATAACAAACTTTCAGCTAGGTAAATCATCAACAGGTTCGCTCGGGCAACAAAATGGAGCGTAGGTGTACATAATCACGTAGGCTCCCAGTGCCAGCCAAACCTCCTTTACGCTAAAATTAGAAGCAGATGGGAACAGCGAATGCATCAAGACTAACTCCTACAAAACGTCAACGTCTTTGTGCAAGTGGACGACGGGAAGAATACCCTCAATGACATGATACAACAACAGAAGGAAATACTGGAATACGTGGGTGGAGATCGTGGGGACTGGGGAAGACGCAACGAACGCCACAGATGAAAACAGTCTAAACGGAGGGGGGGGGGTTGGTTACCACACTCCCCCCTCTTCGCGGCTCCCGGTACTCGGCCTCCTCCCAGTTCACCTTCCGTAATCTCCTCCCTGCGCCCCTCACCCCTCCCCCGCAGCCAGTATGCTCCGACCCCGCACACACTCACTCACTCACTCACACACGCACGCACGCACATACACACCCGCGCGCTCACTTTCACCACTGCCATCCCCGTGACCCACTCCAGCTGCTAGATAGCCAGCCAGCCAGCCAGCCAGCCAGCCAGCCAGCCAGCTAGCTCTCGCTCCTCCCTGTAACACGTGAAAGAGCCAAGTGCAAAATGAGGTATTTGCCTAAAAACGTGCAGAGAGAAAGATCATTGCCATCAAAGAAAGCCAACACGTTTATTAAAGAAGAAATCGGAATTTCCCGTTACCCTGGACAGGAAGAAATTCCCCAACGCCTCAAGAAATACTTAGACATTGGCGGTGCTCCCCCATGATAGTGGGAGAATACCACAGCCTTCGATGGGGGGAAAAAGAAGCTGATGTAAGAGGGAAGGGAAGGGAACGGACGATGAAGCAATGTGGAGTTTTGTAACGGAAGATCTCTAATCAATCACCGAACAAGGAAGGCGTAAAAAAAAAACATATATATACTAAGACAATGTCTTAGTAAAGACGAAAGCGCTTGGATTTCTGCCTATCATTTCCCTGTGGTATTCGCTTATTTTTATGAAGTCACGTGCATCTACGGTGATATTTAAAGCATTACATACACGAACACACACACACGCACACACACACACACATATATATATATATATGACGCTGCAAGGTTATGTTCAAACACTTGGCTCGGGTGAATCAGATGTGGGTGAAAACATTCACAAGGCGACTCGCTCCACACGGCAAATTACAGTGTTACCGGTGAGGATTCGGTGAATTGTTGAAATAAGTCAGTTACTGGGGTTATGCCTTCTGTAATCCAACACGATTGTGCCCTAATGAACCATGGTCGCGGGAAGATGTCAATAAAGAGACTTAAAGAACAACGGTAAAAAAAAAATTATTCTAATCACTATTAAATGAAATAAATACGACATACATAAATATGTCTTGTGCAAGGGCTTCATGCTCGCATCAAAGCCACAGTGGGTTTCTCAGGGGAAAATATATCTTGCTAGTATTACGTCTCAACATCAAAAATTCCCATCAGGAAGAAAAGGGCCACAAAAATGTAAAGAAATCAATTTGACTTTAAGCGTCACTGTGTGAATCCTCGCCAACTTTGACAGATTATAATAAATGAGGGTAATCACCATATACTACCACTTGTTTATGTTCCCAAATACATAGTTCAAACCCGTGTGTAATAAATGTCCATGTGTGTAGTTTCTAGTGTCCAATGATTGCAAAATAAGGATGCACGGTGCTTTACCACACCCTATGTCGAGTACATGACATCTTCCAATACAATCATTTCAAAGTTAACACGACACGTGATACGTATTTCGTAAACACGAAACGTGATCTGTATTCTGTACAATCTACATTTTTCCTCTAATACTGAAATAAGTTAATTGACGAGTAAAACAACCCCATCAGAAGTACGTTAAAATTTACTACAAATAAACGTGCGCACACATGTGAAACTGTAGCATAACTTTTGTTGCTAAACATGCAATGTCACCATACTATGAGTACACGTTAGGTCTTATATATAATTTACCCGCCAAAAGCTTATTCAACGCTAAGACAGATTCTTCCGCGGAAACGAATATTTACTGTTTCCCCATTCTACAGAACTCTAAGAACCAATAACAAATCATGTATTTAACCAAACCGGTCAACGTGATTCCTCCAGCCAGATTCAAAAACATAATTTGCTTTCCTATGAAGCAAACTATCAAGGAATAAGAAGTCAAGATATTGCAAGCACTAACGACTTCGTACCCTTGAACTAAACACACACACACACACACTACACTTAACCTCTATCCCTCCAAGACGCGTTGGCCGTCCTCGGGGTTAAGAGTGAATAAATTTACCATCGTACTAAAACAAACAATTTCATTAATAACTAAAGAATCACAATACTCATCATAAACAAAACTCCCACCTTCTGCCAAAAGATGCCGAACGGCACAATAAAACTTTCCTTTTTATGACGCAACAAGTTACATACAGGACTTACGTGAAACTTATTTACAAAAGCAATGTTCTCAAGCGGTGGGTGACCCTCCATGGACACAAAAGCCGACTACAGATCCCAAGGGCCATTTCTCGGCGCCTCTTTGTGGAACAGGTCTGACAAGGCGGATAATACTTTTGTTTACAACCCATCTGTAAGGAATTGGCGGCAGAGGATTAGATCATGCCTAAGGAGGCCTACAGTTCCGAACCATAAACTGACAGAACCTGCGACGCAAGGAGGGATCACCTTTCCCTCAAACTAAAACTCGCTTCCATTTCCTACTCAGCACTCTCCAACTAGGCTGAGTCCCACTACTATAAAGCTTTCTCTCCTACTAATGGGTACGTAAGGTTCAAAGGGGTTGCAATCCTGCCTGTCTCCCTCTTTCATTTCTACAAATAACCGCCAAAAGCACCGTTTTTGTATCTTTACAGATAATCCAGCTACGGGCTGCTCTAGGAGCAAGAGCCCGTGCCAGCACAAGGCTGGCGTAATCTTCAACAACAACAACAACGACGACTCAGGGAACCAAGTAAGCCAACACCTTCCCAAAAATTGATGGTAAAATTCCTCCTCCCTTTCCCAGGCCGCCTACAGAGCGATCTCACCGATCAGATAGATAACAGCAACTTTCCAGTCTTCAAGACATTTTATCAAAGTGGTCTCTGCCTGTGGAAAGGCAGAAAGCCGAGACTGCAAAAAGTCGCCAAAGCAAACAATTTCAACAAAATATTAAAACCTATGAAAAAGAGATAAGAAATCCGTTCGGCTCAAGTGCATGGTAAACACAAGCTGAATTGAATAAACAAAGTTGCCGCTGTTGGGAAGCAGGATTTAAATCAAGACGAGACGCAAATAATATGAGTCACATGAGTCTCTTATTAGGCTTCGCAGAGTTTTGGCCTTTTAATGCGCCTTCTGCTGTCACAGATAAGAACTATTTTGAGAGAGAGAGAGAGAGAGAGAGAGAGAGAGAGAGAGAGAGAGAGAGAGAGAGAGAGAGAGAGCAATTTGCCAAACACTGAATGATTACATGCAAAATTACCATATCACGACCACCCAATTCACACACACAAAAGACACCTTCCTACTCGATACCCATTTTGCAACTGCAGATCAATCAATACCTACACATGCATGTCAACAGCTGTGTGTGTGTGTGTGTGTGTGTGCACAGCACTTAGGCTACTTCAGTAGAAGCCCAAGGTCGACGCGAAGTCAGTTGACATAAGTCGATTTCAAATCATGACAACCAACCTGATGGCTATTCGTTCGTCTTTGGCATTACTTGTCGAGGAGATTTTAGCACAGACAGACAACTGGGTGAATCAGTGAATTAGGGAGAAGGAAGGGCCTGGGGGGGGATCATGGGAGCTGGTAGTAAGGCAGTATGTCGGAGCAGTGGGAGCAGGTCAGGGCCAACCGGTGCACGACGCTGCAGCAAGAATTCTCTAAGTTACGTCCACTCTACACCAGTCAGATTACACACCAATGTCTCCTCCTCCTCAAGGAGCTACTCCTTCTGCTGCATAGGCTGACAGCTCCTCTCTCTCTCTCTCTCTCTCTCTCTCTCTCTCCAATGACTAGCAGCAAGGTTAAGCACCTAACAAGTACGACCCATTTCCAGTTTCCTCTAACTGTCGCAAGAACACATCAGCAAGTATTATATATACAACGTGTGTGCACGTCTCCATGGAGACCTATAACTCGATACTCATCAATAGTAAAATATCAACAAGCCCGTGGTACGAAACGTCTAGAGTATCATGAAAAATAAATGACTAGCGAATAAAAGCAAAACCAAAGGTCCAATGCTATCAATAATGGTTATTCGCTGCTATTACTTCTATAGCCCTTTTGCTCGCTCTCTCTCTCTCTCTCTCTCTCTCTCTCTCTCTCTCTCTCTCTATTGGACGCCTGCCAAGGGGAAGACTGCATGAGAACCTCATTCTCACACTCGCTTCGTTTAATGCCTTCACACTAGGATATACACGGAAGCGTACATGCATGCATACGCGCGCACACACAAACAATTTACTCACACGCAGGTGGCTCAGACATAAACACTGCAGCGCAGGGCTAATGCTTCTGAAGACCATGTTAATATATGGACATGAACTTCTGTCTCGAAAATATATCCAAGACCATTTGCATAACCAAAATAAAACTGCATTGTCTCTGGTCGAGTTACTCTAAACAACACGTCGATCCTCTCTCTCTCTCTCTCTCTCTCTCTCTCTCTCTCTTCTAGCGGTAGGTAGCATGGAGAGGTTGCTGAATGAATGATTAGCGTTCGCTATACAAACCGGACAAGGAGTGATAACACGAGGGGGGGGGGGTCCACCCCCAAAATATCCAGAAGCCTCTGATAATCTGATAGTTAGTTGACCGTTGGGAATGCAGTTTGATTATATATATGTATATATATACTATATTATATGAATTTCCTTAAAAACAGACAAATAACAATATGAACAAATATGACATGAATTAAAATGACTCATATTTCAGTTTCGAACGAAAGCGATTAGTGAAATTATGTGCTCTCTCTCTCTCTCTCTGAAAGTAAAAGCGGGGTCGCTTAGCAAGTGCTAACGTGAATACAGGACAGGGTCCGATTTGATCGGCAACAGGTGTGAAAAAAGGAATTTGATTTTTATGTATTTATATCATATATATATATATATATATATATATATATATATATATATATATATATATATAGATTATATAAAATGGTGAGCTCGCGTTACAGCGTGATATCGGGCAATAACCCAATATCTAACCAAAATTCCTTAACTATGGGTGGTAGTAATGTTGGAAAAGTGGCTGCTTCTACAAATATTCAAATACAAGCCACAAGTGATATAAAGATTACAACGTCGGCCTACTTAAAATATTCGCCAAATTTTTTAAGATACCAATATTATGCAAAATAATCCAAATGCACACACACACACAACACACACAGAGAGAGAGAGAGAGAGAGAGGAGAGAGAGAGAGAGAATGAAATTAAAGTCTATGCACATTATATTCAAATATACGTCATTAACATCAGAAATATTGTTGATTTCATTCTATCCTTACTACACCATTCTTACAGTCTCCCACATAACAAAAGGTGGAAGTGTAGGTACAGTATACATTATCTCTTAACAGAGTTATACCAGGGAAAAACGTAACAATGCGATATTTATCGAGCTGATACCAACTGCAAGAATCACTTCCCGTCACCCCAAAGATGCTGAGAAGCTTAAGAATCCACCCAAGACAAAAATAGCCAGAGATGCTGCTGACATCAACACACGGGGAAAACTCTTAAAAGAAGAATGATAAGAAAAAAATGGTGATGAGAAAAAGGTGGTTCAGTCTCCTAGATATAGACCCGGTTCATGTGCGTGAAAAGGTGACATTATTCACCGACCTATGTCAACTGCTTCCCCAAGAGATACCATAAAGTATCGAAATGGGAATTCCTGAGAGAATATCTTAAGAATGGTCTCACTCTGTTGGGTAAGGATTACCTCGTATCGGCTCTCCCGTTTTGATACTAAATAATATTGACTCTCTCTCTCTCTCTCTCTCTCTAAGTCACCGTAGGCATATGTGCTGACAGGTTCTCAACAGTCCAGTTTGACATTCGGGTCATCCAGTTGTAAGATAGACGCATAAAGCATAAACCAAGCTACTGAGAGAGAGAGAGAGAGAGAGAGAGAGAGAGAGAGAGAGAGAGAGAGAGAGAGAGAGAGAGAGAGAGAGAGAGAAATATTCAACCATACCATTCCTTGACAAGTCATACAAATATGGAAAGTTAAGGAATACTCCACGAAAACATTTTCTGGAAGAAAACAGAATAACCCAAGAACCCCCAAAAGGGTATAGAACTTGCTTCTAACAACTTAATAAGGCTGCATACAAACACATTCCCATATAGGAGACTCTCAATACGCGACACATTTTGAAAGCGTATAATTGTGTAAACATACGCAAGATATATGCACTAAGAATTTACACCCGAAACTCAAGGGCGTCCCAAATTCTCATGACCGGATAAACTCCGCCTCCGTAGCCTGGCCTTCCGAGGGGTATGCCAGGTATGCTTGTAACAATCCACTTCTCCGAAGTATAAATATTATTGTTCTAACATGCCGGACAACGGCACGAGATAGGTTCCGAATGCCTCGGCTTGTAAACAGACGGTTCGTCAACACACACACTGATGACATCCATGCCATGCGCACGCAACAACAGGAAGCCAGAGAGAGAGAGAGAGAGAGAGAGAGAGAGAGAGAGAGGAGGGGGGGGGGGGACTCTAGGAAATAAACATAACACGATCTCTGGAGATCGATGACCTAAAATTAGTGGCATTTCTCTGTGGCCGACTCTCCTCAAATGCCCCCAACAAACCCTAATGAATTCTTGGTGCAGTATAACAACCCAGTTGTTCTCTTTTCTGTCCTTAGTAGAGCTTTCCCTTCACGTTAATGAGATATGACCGGTCCATTCTTTTCATGGTTTTTCCTAATGTTCCTAAGCGAAACCATGATGATTTTGTTTGTTAACAACTTTCCATCAAGGTTTATAATATTTTTGAAACCATTTACAACCTAACAAGTAATAACAAATAATGAAACAGTATTACTCTTGGCCCGACACAAATGGCTATGCAAATCAAGAGCCGAATTTCATTCCAAGTTGGTTATGCATTTCACTATTACTACAGACGATTATGACTTAATTCTCAATAGTACGAAGAACACGTAACTTTCGTAATATTGTCATGTCAAAATAATATATATCCCAGTTTAACCAACCCCAAGTTGTCTCAGTTACATTCCAGCAAATTTGACTTCATTTGCCAAGTTGTCATTACTGCAACTAAGTCATCTGACGTTTACCAGAGAAGGTTCAATATATGTTAAATGTTTTAACGCTCGAACCATATAATCATAAAAAAATAAATGCACAGACTACGAGAGAGAGAGAGAGAGAGAGAGAGAGAGAGAGAGAGAGAGAGAGTTAAACTCCTGACAAGCCACTTCCAAAGCATAGGTCCACTCCATCTAGTGGGGGAAGTGGATGGAGGAGGGAGGGAGGAAGAGCGAGGCTTTACGTTCGTGACTTCAAATATCTCGAAAAGTATTGGGAAGTGGGGCAACACAGATCTTTATGACAACATTACCTTGTGTCATGATGGTGATAATGAGGCTGCTGCTGCAGCCTGTTGATGGAGGAGGAGGAGGAGGAGGAAGGAGTGGTGGTGGTATTGCTGTTGTTGGAATATCCAGAGGCGAGCCATTTAGTGTGATCCGGCCGGTGAATCATGTTGACCATAACTCAAGTACAAATAACACCCAGCCATAACAACCTCCACACTACTCGAATTACATCTCTCACAAAATTCCTCCAAAGGAAGGATTATCCACGAAAAACGTCCTTAATCACTACAACACGTTTGAAACGCTCCTTTCTTGGCCACGTTTCCACTTTCTTCACTCATTTGTGAACTTTTTTTGTTATAAAAGAAAATTCCACTGTAAAAAATATTCAGCTTACACGATTCCCACTGCACTTAATAGAAAAAGGGTCTGGCAAGCTATATATCAACCTGTGGCACGTAACACATCGATTAATACATATAACATCATAAAAAAACACCATCATTCAATAGGGTATACACCAATGTACCGCAGGTCTTAGCATTCACCACTTTGGGGGGGGGGGGGGGGGGGGGGGTTGTGTCAGTATGTGGTCACTGTGGATTGTACAATATTCTATATATAATATATATATATATATATATATATATATATAATATATATATATTACATGAGAGACAGAGAGAGAGAGAGTATATACTTATTAAACCTACGCCGTTTGAAAACACAAGGGTTCCTTAGCAACATCACACCAATATGATAATAGTGGTAGTCTACAGCTACGTGGCCTTTCTCTCGTGAGATGTACACTAGAGCGCGTATACACGTTCTGAAACCCAAACATCCGTGCCACGCGATGCCGAGGTGGACACACAAACTCATTAAATGCCTTAATGAGCACCCAGTACACGTTCCCCTAACCAAAAGCACCAGGAAAATGTAACTTAAACCTTGGCTGCTGCGGCATCGAAAGGCAAATCACAAAGGTTCCCAGATAAGGATGGCATGATAAGATAGAACATGGCTGACATGGCGGCCTCCACTCCAAAAATTATCTCTCCCAATCTATTTACACGGCGAAAGCAATCGAATGGCAGAGACATGACTGATAACGAAACAGAATCGTGTGGACGTGCCGCAATGAGCAATTCCTCCCCTAATTACAGCTCCATTAGGACTGAACTCTGTGAAAACACTGGGAATTTCATTTGATGGCAGCTTTTTTCTCCTGTTTTAACTCTTGTTCCTTGCTTTTTTATTTTCAATTCAACTTTATACTTATATTAAATGGTTGGCGTCATGTCTTATCATCAATTTAAGGTATATACTATTTAGACTAGTGGCATTATCCATTACATTCGGTTCTCCCCCATAAGTTTTATATAGGTTTCTGATCGATAATTATAGGCTGTGATCAATCACATTGTTGTCTTAATATCTATACTTTGCTGCACATCAACCGATCTCAATTGGGATAAACAAAAAACCAATGGTATCGATTCAATATTGTCATTTAAATCATCTTAAAACTCACTTGAAGCAAGTACCAAATAAATCGGTAAAAAACGTAATTAGCGTGGGATTTATTTTAAATGGAGAGAGAGAGAGAGAGAGAGAGAGAGAGAGAGAGAGAGAGTGTGTCTGTCATGTAAGTGAATCTACACGGTTATTCTGAAAACAAGAGAGAACACTGACAAATACCCCCATCCCTTTACAAATCCGACTTAGAAATGAATCCATTATCGACTCGCCTTCCCATCCTTTTGACAGCGGCTCCACAAAGCACCAGATGAAGAGAGGACAACGGGTTTCGAGCCGAGCACAAGAGCTCTCCTCTCTCTCTCTCTATTTAAGAAATCTAAGAGGAACCTACATAACAGGAATAAAAAGGAAAACAGACAAATATACACAGTCTCTCGCGTGCGTTTTTCATTAAAATAAGTAAAGGTGGAGCATTTATCGTCTTAGTTCATTTCCACAACTTACAAAAGTCCCCACGCAAACTGCAAATGAATACTACAATTTTTCAGTTGCATAAAGGTAGCTGATAATTTTGCTTAAGAGGCGTCCCTCCTTTCGTAACGGCCTGAGGGGAAAATAACTTTCCAGACTACTGTGGACAAAGAGAACCCAGCTAAAGGAAAGGAGGGAGACATCCATACTTCAGGGTACCAGAGAGAGAGAGAGAGAGAGAGAGAGAGAGAGAGAGAGAGAGAGAGAATTTGGATGCAGAGTAAAGAATCGACATCCCAGTAAGAGAAACACAGATTAGAAAAAAATCTCCGAAAGGAATGATTACTGTTTACCTTTCGAGTGAAAAGGAAGTTTGGCCACATACAAACAAATGACTTAACATAGATATATTAAGCCACAAATATGTATGAACACTTATGTATATATACATATACATGTGTGTATAATTACACATACCGAGGAGCTTAAGTACTATGCAACTTTAAGAGCGCGTGAAAAATTGGAAAAGTGGGAAATTGAACTATATTAACTCATAAGGAAATGGGGGGAGAAGACAGGAGGGCGGGGATAATGGAGGTGGGTAATATGACGGGTAAGTTAAGGAGAGAGAGAGAGAGAGAGAGACGTTGGAGGGAGGGAGATGAAGAGAAGTGCGAAAGGGAGAAGCAATGAGTGAGGAGAGAGACCCCCACTATTGATATTAAGGATCACTGATGTTGGCTTCGAGTTAAGGAAGAGAAGACATGGAAAGGAAGGAGAGGGAATGGGGTAGAGGAGGAGGAGGAGGAGGAGGACGCGTACCTCATCCAAATGACAGATGTGGTGGAATATAGAGAACGGCGAGGAGGCTCCACTGGAGAGTCCAGGGACCCCTGAGGGAGGTGAGGGGTTGCTCTGAAGAAAGACCAGGGGCCAGAGGGTGGCTTTTTAAGAGAGGAAGAAAAATCGGGTCTCGGGCTCAACAAAAGAGAACACAAGAGGCATATACACACACACAAGATTCACGAGGGGAGAGGGAGAGGGGGAGGAGGAGGAGGGCGGATATTCGTCTTTCATCATTATGAACATCACCAGTGATTACCGTGACATTGTAACCACACAAGGGGGTGGCCCCTTTCCCTGCCAAAACGAACCCTCTACTGGGCAATCATGAAGACAGAGCAAAAATGATCGGGTCAACATTTGTATATATACCTCAAATTAAGAAACCTGCGTGGCCTGAAGCAAAGGGCATGCAACAAATCCCTAATACAACAGATATTCTTCTCATGTGTAGCATCATGAAAACGTCAGAGAGAAATGGGGACGAAGTAGGAACCAGGGATTACTTCAGCAACAAAGACAACTTCGCAGGCATTTCAACTACGCATGTAGGTCAGAAGGTATGAACGACAACTGAAACTTAAGGTTCTTGTAGACTAAATACAAACCAGAGATTACTGGTCCTATTTTCCAGCACATTAGGATCAACCAATAATTTTTTCTATAAAAACTATCACTGCCTATTAAAAATTCAGAATTAATTCGCTTCCGTGTGTAGAGTATTCAGTGACAGTTGCGAAAATCAACGTCATTAAATCGTTAATATAGAAACTCGTTTACTCACAGTTACCTAAAAACAGCTGACAAACTACATCATTAGAGTAAACGAGAAAATGAACGGTTTTGCAGAACTACCCTTTCTAAATTCCATGTGACACACGAAACAATAACTAGGCCCCCTAAAGAGGCAATCATCATCGACAACCCCTTATGAAAATCAAACTTTTAATCATTGTCAAAAACTTACATGCAAGCATCCTTATTCATCAAAAACCTTGAATAGAAATATTACTGACGGTGGGGTTAGGGGTGAAATATCCTTAAATAAAATAAATAAAAACAACACAGACCATTTCCAGACCAATCTCCTCCTCCAGCAATCACAAGCCAACTGACCTGCAAAACATCCTAAAAATTGCAAAACCAAGGTACACTCGGTTACAAGAAACAAGGCAAGACAAACTTAGAAATCGACCTGTATACTTCGTTGGCAGAAATAAAGCCGCAGGTGAGTGAAGGACTTACGAGTTCTCAACACTATATTTACAGGCTGTTTGGTGGTCAACACAAAGAAAAGGTGACGCACATTGTCGTCGACTACAATCGTCATCCTGAGAGAAATTTCCTCAAACAATCGGGAATTTGCAACGTTTCGAAATCTATACAAGTGGGAAAAATGTCCAATGCTCTGTGAAGAATCATGATATTCCAACATTGCCATACATGGTCTCCACCAATCTCGTGGAAAAATCCAGTCCCCATATTACAGTTAAAGAAAGAATACACTACCACCGTGATGAGTATTATTGAAGGGATGGCATTCTCGCTATCATTATTCCGCACCATAATTTACCGACAGTAACATCATTAGCAACAGATCCTGATGTGGAAGACAGAATGTGAGGCTGCCACAGATTCCTTTACAAGATCGGCGGCGACTACGGACTTTTCAGAACATAAGTTATCCAACGTATGTATTTGAATATAACCTTAATAATAGTTCAAAGTCGTCTGAAATTATTTGATCGCCGGATCAGGACTGCACCCTCGAAGCAGGTGACAGTTACCGATGAGCTTACTAACGGGAAGGCAAAAAATGTTTAAGCATCACCGACAACACCAATTTCGTTACCAAATGAAAAAATCCAAATGTTCATTCGCCTTGGGTTATGAAAGTTCTCCTTTCCACAACACTGTAAATAGCTAACTGGTAAAGTAAACAATGAAGACATCAGTATTTATATTACTTAAAAGTTGACATAAAAAAAAACCTGACATGAACCTGTCGAATTTGCAATTCGGCCTCTCGCACTGATCAGCGTTAAGCAACAAATTACTAAAAGTTAAGACAGGGTGTGCGTATTGTCTATTTGTCCCCTTTCCCCGCGTCATAATATACTGGTACCTGCATTACTCGCGAAGTTCACACCTTCCCAGCCAAGAACATTACATCAAACGTATCTGAAGGCTGTTGACGTTTTTCGTATGCTATTCCAAAAAACTTAATTTCATCATAACACTTGGAAAACAAACTGCCTACAAACTATCCGTGGTCAAGCAACTAAAAACATTAAAGTCGAAAACGTCCTGTCATTACACACGTTTCAAAGATGACGAATAGGACAAAAAACCAGACATTTCAAATAACACGAACGGTTATCCTATCGTATCCGAGGAAAGCCCTAACAAACGTTTCCTAGAGAGCGACATCCAATTTCGGTTCCCAGAACAAGCCCCCTACCCAACCAACCATCCATGCCAGTTAGCACAGTACTGAACGAAAGAACGAATGCACGCCGAAACCTAGAACTAATTTGTCGTGTAATTTGTCGTGCAATTGCACGGAACCTCTCCCTAAATTTAAAACGTTCGGCCAATTCCTAAAATCTGGAGTGAGCGAAATACCCGAGGCAACGCTCTGGCGGACGCGTCATTTCCGTGTAAGCTAGAGCTTGGCCACAGAATTCCAGGGATCGAGTCCGTATCCTGGAAGTGACGTCACTGGCTCATGGAAATGATGCTCAACGGAACGATGTCTGCGACGTTTTTTCCGCACGTATCCGTCAAAGGACTGTGATTCATCTGTTAACCTGGGATTTACCGTACATTACGGCAGCGCATCTTTCCTAAAGAGACGAGACTCCAAGTCTAATTCAAAATGGCAATCCACATCGTTTGAATCAATCACGCCATTTCTCTCCAGAGTTGCCACCACGTACACTCGACAAAATGAAAGGTGAAAACATCACAGCGTCCACGGCACCAGAAGAACCAAGTACACCAGCAATCGCTTTCGACAACCCCAAGGTCACCTTAGTACACAAAATGCCAACTGTGCGACAGCATTTAAAAACTTTATCAAGTCCATCAATAACACTAACTTCACATACACAAAACTTACAATTTATATAAATAAACAAATATATACATAAAATTTTTATGTATACATAAAACGTACTGATAGTATTTCTCAACAAGCCTTGCAATATTTTACTAACAAAGGTTTGTCTGGTTACAAAAGCATTTTCCCTTTTCCCACGTAGCACACATTATAGTGAATGTACTTGTACGAGAGTTTTCGGAAAGCGAGAAGTAGAATCGTGGAGAGAGAGAGAGAGAGAGAGAGAGAGAGAGAGAGAGAGAATCATGATCTCCACGAAACCTGACGTACTATAGCACCTGAAAAAATGTGCCTGAGACAAATGACAGCCTAAATTCACATATCACAGGCCATTGCTTTTCTCCCAGTCGAAAACCAGAAACGAGATCCGCTCGTCTAGCAATCGCTCTCTCTTTTCCAAGAACGCATCAGCCGACCCTGTACGTTAAATTAAATAACCCTAGCCCCCCCTTTCTCCGAGCCTCATTAAAATGATATTTGTAAATCGGATTAACTTAACACTAATGGTAACAGTCATTGTAGACCTGGGCAGGAGGAACCGTTAGCAGATGTGATCACGGACACCACCTTAGTAATCGATGGGGGATTTGTCTTGGTGTTTGCAACCCGCAGAACAAAACGACTACTATCACCATCATCACGAAGGCATATTTCCCTTCCACTACAGAGAAGGTAATGTTGTGCTTAGCTAAGGTGCTAATGTAGCAATATGAATAATATTCAACAAAAACACTGCTCTGAGAATGTTAAGAGTTGGGTTTGAAGAGATGGAAACGGGTCGGGGAGAGATAGGAGGGCGGAGAGAGATTGGTGGGTTGTGGGGTGGGAAGAGTGGGGGGGGGGGGGGGGGGGGGCGGGGGGGGGGGGGGGGGGGGGGGGGGGGGGGGGGGGGGGGGGGGGGGGGGGGGGGGGGGGGGGGGGGGGGGGGGGGGGGACACCACGATTGTTGGCGAGCTCACAATCAGGTACACACTGCTCTCACCGACACACTTTTTAACTGCACTATCCACAAAATCACTTTTATTTTAAAATTACATCACATCACTTGAACCAATAATATAAAAACAACTAAACACTTCTTTTCACCTTGTTAAACATCCACACAAAGCACATATCAACGCGAAATGGTTAAAATATCCCAACGGCCACCGTTCTCTACACAGTGAAAACTTGGACTCCCATCCCTTGTTCAAGAGAGTGAGGTTGTCGTCACACACTGCGCCCCCTATGCTCATTCAGGGGCCTCGCGTAGCGGCAGCAGGCCTCATGCTCCATCACGGGCACAGTTTCATCGTGCTTAATTAAAACTACAATTATCCCAATACGTTAACTTAATTTTTCCACTCCATATTAACCCACTCAAGTAGATCTGTATGGCCCTCCAATTTATGATTTCGGTGCATTACTATCAAACCAGTGGACTTCATCTCAATGCAACAAATTAGTTTACCTCAAACTAAAACAACGTCAACGAGCAAAGTACGTTCAGCGAAATTATGACGCAAGTGACGTTCGAATTATAACCTTGATGACGTCTACTGAATGACGTAGGACATTGAAAACGCTAGTAGGCGAGAACGGCATAGAGGAAAAGTATTTACAAGCCATCATATAATGTATATGTGTGTGAGAGAGAGAGAGAGAGAGAGAGAGAGAGAGAGAGAGAGAGAGAGAGAGAGAGAGAATTACACGACCAAAGAAAACGGAGGGTTAATGTGCAAATCGATTTGTTTGATATACGAAAAGGTTACCGAGCTGAAACCTTTCAGGAAGACAATGCCTAACACGGATACCTGCGCAAGAAAGTGATGTTTGTATAATATAAATTGCAGGCATTGTTCAACTAACCACATTTATTTTCACAGTATGATCAAATATAATATATTCATAGACACCTTGATTTTTCAACCTGGCGACTTCCTCCGGGCGTTGCTACATAAAAAAAAAATACCTCGCATATGCAAAACCACCATCGTATTAACAACACAGACACTATGAGCTTATAATTACTGAAAATATGGAATATTAAATTAATGTTATATAATCATAGGAGGTCATAGGAGACAGTTCACACTTTCACTAACGTAGCCTATATGTTACGCTATGAATGGTATCACCGAGATGGATAAGGATTACCTCGCCAAGGCCTTCCCGTTTTCAATCGTATACTGATCCCCATTTTCAAGGGGGGAGGGGGGGGGGGGGGGGGCGATCACTCGCGCCTCTGCTCCCATTTCCTTCTTCCACCACCCACGCCGAGACTCGATCAAATTTTATAAGGCAGATTATTCCCTTCATGGACTCGATCAAACTTTACAAGGCAGATTTATTCCTTTTTTGGTTTAACTGACGTAAACTGGATTCTTTATAAATACGTTGCCACACCGTTTCCTTCCTGGTCTAGTTAGGGAATCGAACGCAAGTTTATTAGTTATGCAGACGTACGACATCGACACTTTGACAGGAAAACAATGAATCATCTGGTTATCAAGAGGATGCATTTGTACGAAAAATGTCAATAAAACGAAAAGGTATATATAAAAAAGAGCCTGCTTTTAAATACTTGTATTAAACTCCATGCAATGTTATGAAGAGATAAAAATGTATAACAAGATATTAGATGCCCTCCCCGGCTCCAGGGCTCCAGGGGTAAGTCCCAATTCTGGTCGTTAAGTAATTATTAATTATAAGCATGAGCAATATTACCCCGCCAACTGGAATCTAACTGCAACTGTTCAGGGGAATTTTTGGTTACTTTCACAGATGCAAGTGCTTCCGCAAAGCAATTTTTTTCACTGGTCAACACATTCCATGTTGACAGCTAATTAATCCGTTATATGGTGAACTACATTACTCCATAATTCTAAGTCATTTTCAAGATCTTCCCAGTACTCAGTTCCACGTGACCTTCCACTGTTTATAGTTCACGTTGTTATTCCGTGATATATATATATATATATATATATATATATATATATATATATATATATATATATATATACTAAACTTACAGAAACAGCGTATAATACACGTACACATAACGTACTTGAACTTTACCAACATAACATCCGCTATTCTTTCCTAAGAATGTTTCACCTTCGCTAACTTTTTTTGAAACTTCTGGTAACCAAAACATACAAACAATTCGCCCAGAGCAGCTTCAACCTTCTTTTTCATTCATTTGGGTTCAATACTGGCATTTCACTCAACTATTCTATCACCATACCATCAATGTTCTTTTGTTCACTCAACTAATTCATCTCATTCTCATCCACATAACATCATATATATAATATATATATATATATATAGGTAAATATGGTATATATATACTATATATATAAATATATATAAATAATATTATATATTTATATAATAAATATAAATTCTTCAGCGAATCCTATTATTATTCAAAGCTCTATTTGACAGAATTGATGACTACGGCTTCAAGTACAAAATATTCCTGCATCTGTACATTACGCTACTTTTGCCACTGCGCGTTTTCTTCTTAACAAAAGCTCTCTTACGTACCAGTGGTTATGTCTATTGAATTAAGAGACCTGTGGTTTTAAGGACTCCGAGTAACGCCTTGGAACAAGTACATGCAACATCATAAACTAGCAATGTAAGTACAAATTGTTCATGTAAAATTATTTATGATGATGATCATGAACTTTCAACAACAGCAACATATTTATAACCATGTTTAAAATAATTTTCCAAATATCGCTTCTCAAGTTAAAAACAATTTTTTGCATCAATTCTTTAATCAAGGTAAATCTGTAAATCTGATAATGGTGGAAAATCAGAATCGCTGACTTGCACTTACAAAACTCTTGCAACACAAAGTCCCAAAAAGACTACCTGCTACTGCGTCGCAAGAGAACTAATTACAAAAATCCAGCCATTGTCAAACTATGGACATGTCACCCGCCACACGCTTTTCCATGTGATACGAAAATCAAGAGAGCAGGTTCTTCCACCTTGGGGGCAAATACCAACTCGGCACATACGTACGTCGTCATCTGGACAGTCACTAACTCGATCCTGGGAATGGGGGGCGCCGGTCGTCGCCGACATAACAAATTGAATTTGGAATCGCTGTCAAAACCATTTTCGGCAATTCCACGCTTCCTTTTCTACGCCGGAAATATCACCTATATATTCGATGTAATTATGGTAGCTGCTGAACCGCTGCGGGGGGGTGGGGGGGGGGGGGGGGTGTGGGGGGGGGGTGGGTGGGTGGGGGGGGGGGTCTCTACTCTCTCTCTCTCTCTCTCTCTCCTCTCTATCTAACTCTCATCTCTCTCGCTCGTGTGTTTGTGACTTTCTAGTATAATACATGTATTTATCTATATACGTGTATATACTTATGTATGAATGTATATGTATATTAACATCGGACTCAATAATTTGTAAACAACGGGAATTACAACTAGTATGTGCTTCGCCTGGACAGGATTCGAACCTGTAAGATATTCCCCAAGGTAAAGTGAATTTGATCGTTATATATATATATATATATATATATATATATATATATATATATATATATATATATATATGCATACACACAAGTCATAAACACACACATAATTTATATATTAGTCATACAATTGATTCTATGTGGTTTTCTCGTGCTCTCATGAGCCAAGCTAACATTATCGCGTAGTATTCTCCCCTGGTTTATACCATTTCTCAGTCTAAACTCGTCCTCTGTCACCTAATATTCTCTAAAAAGCTTTAATACTAAATCGATTAGATCTTTTAGGAAGCCTCAAGGTCATACCTTGTTTAATGCACATATAATGACACATATCGTATTAGACTTAGGAGGCAAAAACTTGCTTTTGTATGGATTTTCAAAATCTTTGATTCCAAAATCTTATTCAAACTGGCCTTTGTTTGATTTGGTCTCCCAATCATTCCACTTCGATAAATCCTTTATTTTATTATTATTCAGTAGATGAAATCTATTCATATGGAAACAACCCCACACGGGCCATTGACTTCAAATTCAGGCTCCAAAATAATATGTTCATGAGGAAGAAGTAAGAAAAAGTCGAAGGAAATACATAAAAAAGGAAAATAATAATAGATGATAATCCATTGAAATGCAAGGCGAATAATACAAACGATTAGGGAAGTTACGCACTGCATCTAAGCTTGAACCTCTGAAGTTCCAACTGCACGACAACCTCTGCTTTTATATCACTGATCGCATACTCGAGAAGTTCATTAATCCTTTCTCCATCAAGCGTTAGCTCATCCTTTGTGCTAACTATGGCTTCATTACTGACGTTTTTTCTCTGGAAAGGTGATGAATGAACACTTCCAAGCAAACTTCTCAAGTCTTGAGGTAGATTTGATGACTTGATTAATATAGCAGCATCATTGTATTCGAAGTAAGTTTCTAAAACTTTTTTTTCTAAGAGAGAGAGAGAGAGAGAGAGAGAGAGAGAGAGAGAGAGAGAGAGAGAGAGAGAGAGAGAGAGTTTGTTTGTATGGTGTTTTTACGTTGCATGGAACCAGTGGTTATATCAGCAACGGGACCAACGGCTTTACGTGACTTCCGAACCACGTCGAGAGTGAACTTTTATCACCAGAAATACAAATCTCTGACCCCTCAATGGAATGCCCTAGAATCGAACGAGAGAGAGAGAGAGAGAGAGAGAGAGAGAGAGAGAGCCCAACTGGAATCAAATGCCACTTCCACCGTCACATACAACCATATGAATTTCGGAACTCGTGCAGCACAAACTTCGGCTACTGCAGAGCAGAGGCAGCGCAAGACCGTTTCCAAGTCATCTGTCAAAGCAAACGAAAGAGTTAATGTGGAGGAATCGATTGCGAGACGCCACACCGTCAGGTCGATGGCAGCAAGTACAGAATTTAACATAATGCTGCAGTATTGAAAGGTCAGGAGCGTCTATCACTTGTCAATCACGACAACCTACACGCCCCCCCCCCCCCCACGCCCCCCCAACCCCCCCAACACACACACCCAGAAAAAAACTTAGGAGTTGAGAGAATAAAAGGATAAAAAGAAAATAACGGAATACAAAGAAGAATAAAATCACTTATACCAAAAAAAAAAACGTAAAGAACTTTATGACTCATATCTTAGCTGAAGATTGCAAAGTATACAACTTGTGCCCGAAGTAACAGGATAAAGTGAGATTCCATTTGAGCGTACATTGGAGCACAAAGCAGTGATCACAATCCTTAATTCTTAACAAAAGTTGATAAGAAGTGAATGGTGTGTTCAGTGTTAAAAATTTAGCGCTTAAGATAAGTAAATGGTACGCCATCTCAAAAATGGAAAGTATACAAAACATCAGTATGTGAAAAAAAAAAGTACTAGGGAGCCGAGTCGATTGCGTTATTCAGAAACATGCAGCAAGCTTCTCTCTTCTGAGAGAGAGAGAGAGAGAGAGAGAGAGAGAGAGAGTTTTTATCACAATTGGCAATAACGATTGAATTTACAGTATATGTCGCTTCTCTCTTCTGAGAGAGAGAGAGAGAGAGAGAGAGAGAGAGAGAGAGAGAGAGAGAATGTTTTTATCACAATTGGCAATAACGATTGAATTTGCAGTGTATGACGTCAACTGCAATTAATAAGTGGAACACACATTCAAAATAAATATTTTACTTTGATTTATATGTACTAAAATTATCAAATATATTTCATGTAACAAACCCAATGAGTCGAAATAAAACAGACTCTGTTGTATTAGGGATAATTCAATTTAAGCTAAGAATATACATACAGGAACGTCGGTCTTACAATGATTACACAAGAGACCCCGAGAAGGCTTCCATGGTTACGAAAACGATTCAAAAGTCTCACAAAAATTAGTATAAAAAAAATCATTGTTACAAAAATTAGTATCAACAAATCCTTGTGTACAACAAATTCAGCAATTTTTGGAAAAATGACTGTCTGGTCTTAATTATAAACTTAACATATTCAAAATGTGCAAAATATTGAAATCATTCAACTTCCTCTCTGGTAAAAAATATTCTGATATTTTGTTAAAAACATTTGTCATCTTGCTTTGTAAAAGCTACGAGCTAATTATACCTGAACTTCAACTTATGCCATACAAAATATACAGACAAAGGCAGTTCTTTCTACGATATATATATATATATATATATATATATATATATATATATATATATATATATATGAAAAATGTTGCAACAAAAAAGCCCCAAAGCGAAAAAACTTGGGTAAAACAAAACTTACATGACTGGTAAAATTGGCTCTGCATTGCTATTACAAAGTGCACTGCATTGTCATACAATAAAGTGAGCACAATAACCCATTAAGCTTTATTTATATGAACTATATTATCATATATATGTGTATAATATATATTTATATATATATATATATATATATATATATATATATATATATATATATATATATAAACTCAAATAAGAAATTCGTAAGGGTTATGACAAGGTGATAAACTACCATTTCGTTAAATGTCTACACAATCCACACAAGTTATTTGAAAAATCCAAATACACAATGTCTTTAAAAAAAAAAATTTTTTTTTAGAAAACTAAGTTGGATAATACCCAAATATGAGCAGCTTTTTCTTGCACGCGCACATCTGTTACAGAGGGAATGTATCCAACAACTTCCAAAACATGGAAAAGAACCAACAACTTGCTCTTTCCACGAAAGCATGCAGATTAATGAAAAGAAATGAGAGGATTCTGGCGGCATTTCCAGGCTGCGAACCACGAACGCTTCAGAAAAACACTGCCAACTTTACAAACATGATTCCCGTCTGTTCGCAGATACCCCGAACCATTCTAAACAATTCTGCTACCTCAACGTAAACACCACAGAAAATTATCGATCGAGCTTGTCAACGTCTATTTGCTGCATGTCTAAATAAACAAGTAAAAACCCTTGGCACTTCAGAACGACACACACATTAAATGAAATCAAAACATATGAAGCAATCGGTAAAAGATGTTTTCGTTCAATTGCAGCAAAATAAATCAAATCACAAGCCAAGGCACTCTCTCTCTCTTTCTCAAGACGACACAGATATTACAAGCTAAACCCTGTAAACACAAACTAGTCCAGGAGTCAATATAATCAAAATAAGGGTAGAATCACCGACTGGTACACTCACCGTGAGTAAAGTCCCGGCGGATCATAACTACTGTTCAGCAATGTCTAGGGAGTATTATTACAAGGTCGTTGTTTGAGATTAAGCTGGCCTTATCCCAGCACGGACTTTTCCTCAAAGAGCAGCCCGTAGAGTACTACAAGGTCTTCTCGTGCGCAGGATTATACGGGTTGAGGAGTTGGGAATTAAGAAACGTGACGTCACGATGTCTACTTGCTTTCTCCTCTGCCCAAGCTCTACGCAAATAGAGAAACTTTTCTAGTCTCTTCCGTTCTCTTTTTAATATTAGAAATTATGATTCATTCATTTAGGTAAAAAACACAAGTTGACCCTATAACCATCAACCGTGAGTATTTCCTACCCAATAGCAAGTAATTGTTCAAGGACTCTCACACTTACGCGCTAGTGCAAGCTTCTAGTGAACCCAAGAAAGTTTTTTTTCCCCCTTATAAGATTATATGGACGCGTGCTTATTCCGGCTACTTGGACCAAATAATAATAAAGAATAAACGGCACGTCAACACAAAATAAGACAGCACAATGAAACCCCAAAATAACGACGAGAACAACAAAACTAAATATAGCTATATAGAAATGCCACCGGCAGCTAACCTTCCACCCACACGTCATGTACGCACCACGATTCCATTGCATCAACGGCCCCGCTGATGGATTCTGCTGCTGAATCCACGGATTACTTGTTCTCTCTCTCTCTCTCTCTCTCTCTCTCTCTCTCTCTCTCTCTCATCTTGGATACCACCCACACCTGAGCTGCAATCCGTCCGTGCGACCGCTTACTCTGTCACCCTTGCGCAGTCAGGGACAAACTCGCTGCTGACTTACGTCAGACCCCACAGAGGAAAACGCTGAATGACAGCCCTTGAGAGAGCTAAGGGCCACGCGCGCGAGAAACAGAAAGTGATGGACTCTCTCTCTCTCTCTCTCTCTCTCTCTCTCTCTCTCTCTCTCTCTCTCTCTATATATATATTATATATATATATTATACTATAAATATATATAATATATATATATATATATATTATATATTATATATATATAATATGGTGTGTGGATGGTTCAAGTGTGGTGGTGTGTGTGTTGAGTGTGTGTGTGTGTGGTGTCCGTCGGTTGTGAGTGTGGGTGTTGTGTGTGTGTGGGTTCAAGATCCACCAGTAGATGCACGACTCCGTTTGGATTTCTGGAAGGCAGAAATCCAAGCGCTTTCGGAATTCACTAAGACATTGTCAAGGAACGAATGGAATACAGTTGGAAAGAGACTTATAGGTAAACAGGTACAAAAAAAGATCAAGAATACCAGATGATTTTTACCCTTGGACAATTAACCATCTGGTATTTTTTTTTTTTTTTTAAAACCTGATAAGCCTCTTTCCCACCGTACTTCATTCGTTCCTTGACCAATTCTTAGTAAAGACGAAAGCACTCGCCATCTTTTCCGCATATCATCCCAGGTGTCGGTTATTCGCTTTCGTATATATATATATATAGGTTTATATATAATATAGGATATATATAATACTATATCTTATAGAATAGTATATATATCTTTTTATATACTGTGCATCGGTAACGATGGAAAGACTATAACTATGAAACGTTAACTGGAACTTGAAAGAAACTTATTTCCATACAGAGAAGCGAGACGTGAACTGCCCTGGCCGGTGCTATTTCTCCAGTGATAAGTTGTGTATGAATCATTTTCAAAACGGAGGCTTAAAAGTGACAGCCTATACTTTACAAACTTATAAATAAATCTTCACTGTTAAGATATGAATGACAAAAAACGGAATCGCACATGACACGAGGGAACTATACATTACCAATGTTAAAGATTCTAAATATTTTCGCTCTAAACGACAAATCATTTGTTTACCAATGAAAACGTGAAATCCACTCTGAGGTCGCATTGATTGATTACAGGAATTAACGGTCTGACATCAAATGCAGTAGAGATATGTTAATGTCCCCTCGGATCCCCTCGGGCCATAAACTTTTTACCCAACAATCCTCACACTACGAACCGGCATCAGAGAAACCCTAAAACCGGCTTTAATTTCCTTAGCAACGCACTGGTGTGTTACAACGGAAACGGGGCCTAGCATCGTCATTCTACAGGCCTGCACAAGGATTCAAATAACCTTCAGTTTCATCACGAATCGTCAAGTTACTGTCTCATGAGATTCCTTATTAAGTTTTTACAATGGAATACTTATCGCACATGCATTCACACTATTGGTACCAAAAGAATTGTGCAATATTAAAAACTGGTTTTACATTTGAGGAGAACAAAACGCTCTCTCTCTCTCTCTCTCTCTCTCTCTCTCTCTCTCTCTCTCTCTCTCTCTCTCTCTCTCTCTCTCTCTCAGGCGAAATTCAAAGTTCAGCAAAATGGTCACGGCAAAAGAACGATACTCATGTAGTACTCATATTCATTTGTCAAAGGGTTATACGAAAACAATCACGACGTTCTAAAGATGCCAAATAAACAGTAGATAATCATGCTGGCGAGGGCACAAACGCACACCAACACGAACACGCGCTGTTCAACTTGAGCTCCGGCGGACGGGCCAACAGCACTCCACACAGCGATCGATAAAATACCTGTTGATGAGTGGGGGGTACAATGGGACGCTCTTACTTATTCGAAAAGCCTCACTTACGTACCTGGCAAGACAACCAGTATGGCACAAAACACAGGGAAGATGTCTTGGAAATTCCTTTGCATAATACACGCTCAGCGACATGAAAATGAATGAGTGGAACAAGGCCATGGACTGGAAGTACTGTTGACCAATGACGGTACCATTTTAACGAATTTAATAAACAACGTAACTTTTGAGCGGAACACCGGCGCATTGCGAGGACTGAATCATTAAAAACGCACGACGATAATGCTTCAGTCATACGGCGTAGAAAACTGACCGTCCAGCGGTGACTGCACTGGGAGTAAGTCGAGAGAAGCTTTCACAATTTCTACCTCCAGAAGAATCTTACGAAAGGGAAGCAGAGGCAGGCCGGCTCTACGTTACAATTTTATACATAAATATAGACATTGATTGAAAGGTATGATGAATAGGCCATGCCTACGAATCGTGCAGTCTCATGAAATCCTTCGCAAAACATTTCAGGCCACAGAAATACGCGTGTCATATATCATGTAATAAAACGTAAAACTTCCTTCGTATTCATAAAGACTGTAATAACGCCTGCAAAATATAACGCAGATAAACGCAGTACTTTTAAAACCATGACATTTTGTCTGAAAATGAAAGTAGTCAGTGATGCATTTTCAAAACCCGGAAGTAGTACCTGGTGCTATAGCGTAGATCAATTCGACCGCCGCCCGGCCCGTTTCATACACAGCTGGTAGCAGCAGGGGCGTACCGAGCTCCCTGGCGGCCAGAACTCACAAGTGTTACGGGGTTAACCATGATACTGACCCAGAAAAATGATTTTATTAGATAAAACTATAAATGTTCACAACGATGTTATAATGTAAGTGCGCGCGGGGGAGCTCACGAAACTTTGGCAAATATACTTCTTTTACAGCTCCAGAGAAATATAGGAACTTGAAAGTACTAGAAATGAAATGTCGCCAGTCAGCCCACTAACAAAATTGACAACAGACATGAAATGTTGTACAGGAAAATGAATCAACAACAAAATTATCAACAAGTGAAATGCTGTACAGGAAAATGAATCAACAACAAAATTATCATAAACAACTGAATCTTGTCGTACAGGAAAATGAATCAACAACAAAATTATCAACAAGTGAAATGCTGTATAGGAAAATGAATCAACAACAAAATTATCAACAAGAAATGTAAGAGGAAAATGAAATGTTACAGAAGAAAATAAACCAACCACAAAATTACTAACACGTGAAATGTTGTAGAGGAAAATTAACCAACTACGAAATAATAAACACGTGAAATGTTGTACAGGAAAATGAATCAACAACAAAATTATCAACACAACTAATGCTCTAGAGGAAAATGAACTAAGCACGAAATGATCAACATGAAATGTTGTAGAGGAAAATTAATAAAAAACAAAATTACCGCCCAGAAATGTTGTGCAGGAAAATGAATCAGCCACGAAATGATCAACACATGAAATGCTGTAGAGGAAAATGAATCAACCACAAAAATATCAATAGCTACGAACTTCTTAACACGATTCGTGTATGGTCACTCGCCATCTACAGTAGATTCACATCAACCGTGCATTTGATTTCTAGGCCAGTCCCTTACGACGCTCCTGATTGGCTGTTGCTAAGCCAATCACAGGGCTGGAAACTCTGTCTCTCGAGAGAGTTCACATAGGCAGGAATGTATGTTCCACTTCTCCTGAGGGCTACTTTTGAAAGACGTATCCCTCAGGAGAGGTGGAATACACATCTTACCCACGTGAACACTCGAGAGAGACTGAGATTCCATCCCTGTGATTGGCTTATCAGCAGCCAATCAGGAGCGTCGTAAGGGACTGGCCTAGACATCAAATGCACGGTTGATGTGAATCTACTATAGTTACCGTCCACAGAGGCGGACGTTTTATTACCACCTCCCACTCTTCCTCTCTCCCCATCCGGTAATTGTGCCGACATAAGACCCATCCTAAACTGATACAATGAAACTGCACATAAAACCTCACGCAGGAGAGAGAAAACGACCAGAAGCGATCCTTCGAAAACCAAGAGCCTTTGACAGAAGCCGAAATAGACCGACAAAATTCCGTCGCGACGTTTTGGTGGACGTGCAGAGTTCAAGATTTTCGTGGAAGTTATGTTGTATAAATTACACCATTTATTTATTATTATATATTATATATATATATATATATATATATATATATATATATATGATGAACTTTCGAAACATAAGTTGTGAAAAAAAGGTTTTAAAAGTTGGTAAATATTACGTCAATAGAAACAACACATTTTGTCTCGACTCGACCGGTGTGGAGAGTGAAATCAAGTCTTAAAAATAGCTAACTCAAGAATATCGTAGTTCAAAATATAACATGTATTAGTAGGGGGTTTCCCCTTCATTCCTTCTCTTTCTAAAATGTTTCCGTTCTGTCCTCTAGAATATCCTATCCACTAGTTTACTATGAGCTGTCAACACGCTACAACTAATTGAATTACGAGGGATTCTGGCGCAAAAAAAAAAAAAAAAAAAATACCAATTAATTCTTATAATGCATATATGTCTTGCAGCTCAAAGGACAGCAATTGCAATATTTCCTCCTAGTAAATGTACTCCTTCCTCTGACACCGCAGCCAAATGCAAAACGTCACGCGAGGTCAAAGAAAGAATGCAAGGAGTCACGTGCAAGTAAAGATGACAGAGAATGGAATCCCCCGGGTTCCTCCCCCCAGCTGGGTCAGCGCGAGCAGAGTCGTGGCCACCGAACAGAGTTCGCACCCCACACGGGATGACCCCAGGTTACAAAGGTGCTAAATTATGCATTTCTATTCGACGCTTACTATCGTACACAGACACTATACAGCGGTAGTGTGATTAATATTTTAGTAGATACGTTACTTCCTCTGATTATGGACTCCGGTTTCATTCCTTAAGAATACATAAACATTTCACGAATTCATGATGTCTGTCTTAAGGTTGTCAAATTTCGACTTTCATATGAGCAATCAATATATATATTATATATATCATATATATATATATATATATATATATATATATATATATATATATTTAATAAACAAAGTATGAGGATTACCTTCGATAAAGTTGCAGGACAGTGGGAAAATACAGCAACGTTAACTTTTATATATTAGACATCCACTAATTTTGCTATCATTTAAATAACATAAACATATCCAACCAAAGTTCAATCATGAGTGAGGCCTGGTATATATATATATATATATATATATATATATATATATATATATATATATATATATATAAACTGAGAAGACCCATCAAGATCTACTACACAACAATTGACAGTGCACCCTTCAAGATCTAAATAACAATTGACTGCACCCTTCAAGATCTATATAACAGCTGACAGTGCACCCTTCAAGATCTACATAACTGACAGCGTACCCATCAAGATCTACATAACAAATGACAGTGCACCCATCAGGATCTATAAATAACATTGACGGTGGCATCCATTAAGATCTATATAACAAGTTCTAATCAGTATTAAATTTAAACCTCTTGCCCTCCTGCCAACCCTCGACAGAAACCTCTCGCCTTCGAGTTCCTCCAAAGTTGGCCTCAAGTAAATTAAGTCCTAGAAAACGGCTGTGCTTATCAAACGTGGTCCCCCCCCCCCCCCCCCCCCCCCCCCCCCCCCCTCCCCCCCCCCCCCCCCCCCCCCCCCCCCCCCTCTTGCTCATGCTTTTCAAAGGCCGCATACGCAAATGTCCGCCTCAACACCTCACCCCTAATGACACAAAAAGACAAAAATGACGGGCAAACACAACTACACACAAAGAATTCTGGGGGTAACGTTCGTCTCCTCAAAAGATCAATACTCAACCTCCCTCGCCATCTTTTTAACTCCCCACTTCCTTTTATCACGAGAGAGAGAGAGAGAGAGAGAGAGAGAGAGAGAGAGAGAGAGAGAGAGAGGAGAGTGTAGGGGAGTCCGTGGCAATGGGAGGAGGTAAAAAATTCATGTTCCGTCCGACCTATTCATAAAGAGGAGAAAGAATATAATAGAATTGAAAGTGATAACGCGACGCCATGTGGAATATGAGATTTGAACCAAAGGCCAAGCGCTGGGACATGTGTGGTCATTCAACGACGAACGGAGAATTGAGATAGAAGAAGGTTTGAAAGGTGTTAACAGGAGGAAAACCTCACAGTTGCAACTAAAAAATTGTCAAGAACCGATGGAAAGTAAGATGGACGAAAGAGAATATGAACGAAGGCACAGTAAAAGGAAAGAAAGGGGTTGCAGATTGGGGCCGATGGGACGCTGCAAAGAACTTCAAGACAGGGTGGAAAGTAGGATGGACGAAAGAGAATATGAACGGAGGTACAGTAAACGGAAATAAAGGGGTTGCAGCTTGGGGCCGAAGGGACGCTGCAAAAATAGGTAATGCCTACAATGCACCGCATAAGGTGCACTGATGGCGCTACCCTTTCATTTACTTATTTATTTATGAAAAAGATCTGGCTTTGAGAAAAGAAATGGTTTACGGTGACACTCAATAATTAGACAATCATTTTCAACGAACGCGGAAGAAGAAACTCCGGAGGGAGTTTGGATGATGTCAGCAAGTTTGAGAATCGGCGACTGGTCCCTTAAACAGTTGATTTAGCCTTTTTTTGGCAGGAATTCTTTCACTAATAAGCTCATTTTTCACTTGCATTTATTTCATTACTAAACCAATTTCACGGGAAAGATAACCTTATTTCTGTAACATTTATGGCTTTTAAATGCAGATATATTTTTACTAGCCAATAAAAAAATTAACAAAATAAATCACGGTAAATCCAAACAGCTAAAATACAAAACATTGAAATAAAAAGGTCATGTATGTCTGGACATAAAAAATACGAAAGCCAATGTAATCACAAGGAAATAGATCGAAAACCAAGTATGTATGAAGAGGATTCGAAACTTCCGCATCCATCTAATACGTATAATGTCCACAACATAGGACATTTGCTCGTTAGCATAACAGCATCTATAATAAAATCAAATTTTCGCCTAATTTCTCATTCCACTCTTTTCTTGGCATCACGTGACCAACAACGAGAGAGAGAGAGAGAGAGAGAGAGAGAGACTGTGTGCTTTTCATCTTGAGGGTCTTCAATTACAGCAGACGGATAATTACGAGCACAACAGCTGCGGAAACGAACACAAAAAGATTTTTCAAGTCTTGTATGCAAATCATTATGAATGTTTGGATAGTAACAAAAATACAAAGGCTTGTTCAATAAAAAGGAAGATTCAATACTCAAAAGCATAACTATCATCAAATCTTCTTACTTATCAAATCGTAACTAAAAACGAGATTAAACTACAACCCATATCTCTCTCTCTCTCTCTCTCTCTCTCTCTCTGCAACTCAAGACACTTCCTCTTTTGTTTTGCGTCTCCAATGACAGACTCATTACGACTACCGTCATTAATGCCACATTAGATACATCCAATATTCAATTAGTAATGCATCATGGGCAACGAGAGAGAGAGAGAGAGAGAGAGAGAGAGAGAGAGAGAGAGAGAGATTCTCACTTCCTTGTCTGGAATATAGAACCGAACTCCAGGCAAGCAAGAATTGAAGCATCATCCTGCATAAGCTATAAAAGTGCAAAAGCGAAGACACAGTTCCTAGTCTTCAATTTCCTAAATTATAGAGATTTCTCCAACTTGTCACTCCAAGACAGCAACAACAACAAGGATGCCAGCGATTACTCGCCTCTAACCAAAGAGTGAAACGAGAGTCTACAGAACACTACACTCTCAACAACGATCTTGACAAGTGTTGCCAAAACGTGAGGGAACCACGTGGTGCATTGGCTGAGATGGGAGAAGGGAAGATGATGGGAAGGAGATAATGAAGGGGAAGAGGAAGGAATAAACAACGGGCGGGATGCTACACTAGCCCTGAGGAATATAAGAGACTTCTTAACTATACCAAAATGGAGACGTCGTATCTGACATACGCACTACGCTATTAATGGCGATAACTTCAGATTAGGCCAAGTTCAAGGTTACTCTTCTAAAGGACAAATAAATTTGCTACAGCCTGGAGCCAGTGTGTG
This sequence comes from Macrobrachium nipponense, assembly GCF_015104395.2. NCBI lineage: Eukaryota > Metazoa > Arthropoda > Malacostraca > Decapoda > Palaemonidae > Macrobrachium > Macrobrachium nipponense. The sequence continues at coordinate 32,211,242 of NC_061094.1, forward strand.
AGACACATTTGTTCAGGTAACACCAATAACTGCAGCAACTAATTATTAGTTGGTAAGCAGTGAAACTGTTAAATATAAAGCTAATAATCCTTCTACATGATGCACTTGTATCCAATAGTTTTTTTTTTCTGAGTACCGCGGTCTCTGACAAACAATCTGGACCTTGGTCAAGCCAAGCTTTCATTAAACAAGAATGATAGACACCTTTGCTAGAACCTCACAAAGTACATACTGTCTGTGTCTAGCTTCCAAACCAGCCGTGTCCATTGTCTCTACCCATCTCTAAATTGCCGCAATTACATACAAACATGATATAAACATACACTCGATATAGTCTTAAGTTTTTTTAACCCTGCAGCCTCGTCGCTCCGTATTTCTCAACTAATAGAGCGCAATTAGAGAGGGGCGTCCTCTAAATCCTTCACAAATTACAAATCAGGGTCGCTCGGGCAATTTTCATGTTTTATAGGTTGCAAGCAATATTAGATACTCTTAGAAAACTACTCTATCAGTGAAAGTGGATCCAGTAACTGTGATAATATTAAAAGTCGTAAAAAAAACTTGTCAATGACAGAAGCTCCCGGAACTGCATATAACTAAAATGCAATAAATGTCAAGGGCTTCACTTCGTTTTGTGAAATACTGATTTTATTTCGTTATTATTTTTCTGCAGTACATCCTATTTCACTATCACTATTGCACAAATCTGTACAATATCATAACATTATTTTTATAGTATGTTCATGCTCGCAGATGAAACTGAAAACTCTTTGGCTGCTATTTCGCTACTAGACCTTATTTATCTTACATTATTGCAAGCATTATATATATATATATATATATATATATATATATATATATATATGTATATATATGCTGATCAAATACGAAAGGGGCAGTGATCGTTGTCTTATAATTTCCCGGGAGCCAGCCACTCCTGTTAATAATTACCAGCAATGATGCAGTTGTTAACAAAGCTTGGGAGTGGTGGGTAGAAACCTCGTCTTGAGCTGTCAAAGAGTTTAGACGCTTGTGAAAGCACTTTTCAGTCCACATACCTGAAGGAGAAAGAAAACAAAATTCAAAAATTGACCTCGTCATAAAAATACTGGAATTGAGAGAGAGAGAGAGAGAGAGAGAGAGAGAGAGGAGAGAGAGAGAGAGAGAGAGAGAGAACAAAGGAATCCTCCAGATAAATAAACATATCTGAAACAAACGTGTAAGTAGAACCAATTAATAATCTCTACATAATAGACAATACAGAAACTTTCCCATTTTGTTTATCACCTCTGCAATTATCAGACATTCCCGCGCACCTGTCTGGTGATGATGAAGCCTGACCTCCACTATTTATTTTTAATAAGTTACTTTTTAAGCTAAATCCACATCGGTAAAACGGCAGTCTTAGCTATAAGATGAAAGATGAATAATATGAGCCAGAGTCTCTCGGTAATTTGGTAAAATTTTATGGTGGTTTTCAGGAGAGAGAGAGAGAGGAGAGAGAGAGAGAGAGAGACGAGAGAGAGAGAGAGAGAGATTGTCTAGTCTCTACTGGGTCTCTCAGTAATTTGATAAATTTTTATTGTGGTTTGAGAGAGAGAGGAGAGAGAGAGAGAGAGAGAGAGAGAGAGAGAGAGAGAGAGAGAGAGAGATTGTCTAGTTCTCTACTGGGTCTTTCAGTAATTTGATAAATTTTATTGTGGTTTTCAAGAGAGAAGAGAGAGAGAGAGAGAGAGAGAGAGAGAGAGAGAGAGAGAAGCTGGCAAGCATTCTCTTAACCTGACTGACCAGAATGAAAACTAACTACATGATTGGTTTACCCTGTATCCTTGAGGGAAGTTCTACAGCCGATGAACATTCCAATATGAAAGTACCTACATATCCCGCCTACTGTCATCTACGCCACGCAAACCCCACCTACGTAAGTGGATCAGGGTGGTCAAGAAGTGACCCAATGCGGCGGACAAGTGACCTATGCCTTTGGACACAACGACGCTTGGGGGCGTGGTGCGGGAGGGGGGTATACATACACCATCCAACACTCCAACCGCCCTCTCACCCCCCCCCCTCTCTCTCTCTCCCTCTCACACACACTCTAAACCACCTAAACAAACTTCCGTTCCTTAAGACATCGATATTACTCTCTTGTTCAACAACCGTCATTCTGACGCCTCAGTTGTCTTCCTCACACAGGCCCGATCTGCGATTGTTTTTTCATCGGCATTTGCTGTCTTCCCCCTGCTCAATGGCACTCCAATGTCCTCTCCGTGCACGATGTTGATGTCTCCGTCCACAATTGTAATGTCTCTGTGCAAATTTGTGATGTCTCCGTTAATGCAGCCTCCGTGCACATAACTTATAGTATTCTAAAGCTTTCTCTCTGCACAACAGTACTCTAAGTAGTCTCCCTGCACTATATAATAAGTAAATAAACACACGCAATAATACCCAATGATATAAGACAATTGAAACCCTATCATTCACCCCCCCCCAAAAAAAAAAATAAAATAAAATAAAACTGGCTCCTAGGCAATGAGAAACCCATAGAGCAACACCCAAGGCAGCAACAGTCCGGTTAGGCAGCCGTCAGTTCCGGATGCGAGTGGCCACAGTGAAAGTGTGCACGTGTGAGCTCGCGTAAATGTTAACGTAAATGCCACTCCCGACAAGGGCCAGGTTTGCGCAGTTACGACGATCGAGTGACCATAACGACAGTTCGTAAAGCAACACAAGGCTTGTATCAAAACCACGTCGAAATAACACTGTCACGAGGTCAACAAGGCGCTGGCCAAGCACTCATAATATCGCTACCATTAACCTTGACCGTGGTTCCACAATAATTAATAAAATAAAAGCGACAAACATTCTGGAGCAAGTTACAGCTCGAAGGGCTTCGATCAACCTCGTCACTCGCACGCTGGAACATCCTCAAACACTTTTAATGGAGAAATCACCCGTGAATCTCGTTAGGATTCGCTCTCCCGCTTTCTCTCTGCTCGGCACCGACCGAGGTTTAATCGGCCTCTCCAATTCCGCCAACGATGCAATTTCCCTCTCAGATTATCATGCTTCTCCCTTCAACATTCCCTACTCGCTCCTAACTCTCATCATTCAGCCAACATCGGGCGCCCCCTCCCCCAAAACTGGGAGGCCCCGACCCCCTCCTAACCACACAAGGGTTCGCTTTCCTTTTCAGGGAAATCCTGTAGCGCTCCACTTTTATAATTAAATCTTTGTTCCGGCTACTCTAGGCTTCCTTTCAGGAACACGCTTCCCTTCAACACTTGCTGGTCTCAGAAATGAGGGGAATGATTTAGAATAGTCTGCCTATTTCATTATGAATCAAAGATATTTTCCGTCCTTTACCCGACAACCGTATCAATTAAGTTCTAAAAAAAAATTGGTTTCAATTTGAACGCAAACAAAGACAACTATGACTTTCCGATGCATGTCTAAGCAACATCCAAATTGAGCAGAACTGGAAAATTCAATCATTTTACCAACAATTTTTACGTGACAAAAGTATGTGAAACTATTAAGTTTCTATATAAATGCCCGCGGTAGCCGACTGGCTCACGATAAAAGAATAAGTAAAAACCAAAGAAGAGGTAAAAGAACAGAGTGACCTTATAGTAATAGACAACATGACATCTTGTCCTCACTCACTAACTTAATGTTTCCTTGAGCAGTGTTCATGTAATATTCAATGCGGACAATTAACACTTCCAACCATCAGAATATTCACTCCGAACTTAAGCAATGAATCTCAGAGGAAAAGGGAAAACGTAAAATCTTGAATTCAACCTTTCCTGAATGGTGCTAATGAAGCCACGACACTTAGGAATCTCAAAATCTCTGAGCGATATGAGGGGGAAAATATGCCATTACACTGCACTGCACACACCAGTGTACCTAGATTTGCTCTGTCGTGTTGACAGGCCAATTTTTTTCCTGATTAATACCAAGCTGATGATCTGTAAGCTGTATTTTTTTTCTCTTGGACGTTTTCGAGTTATGCTCACTGTGGTTTAAGGTTTCAAGAATAATAACCACCAATTAAACGCGTCAGACTCAACAATTATATAACGAAATACTTTCATCAAACTGTACACGTAGAAATAGCCATGTTCCCTTCCTGAATAATAATAATAATAATAATAATAATAATAATAATAATAATAATAATAATAATAATAATAATAATAATAATAATAATACATTTAAATTTTATTCACGTACACTGTCGTGAAAATTATGTTAACCGTTCCTCCATGGTAAGGTAAAGTCAACGGCATTTATGTGGAGTTTATAGGAAACTTCACGCACCCAGAAAGAACCAGATTTTGACAACTAAATAAGACGCTTTCTATTTTTCCTACGGACAACTATTCTCTCACCGACATTTAACTTTCCCCTAACATAACTTAATACCTCTAAGCTTTTCCTAATTTCCTTCTGATAGATTTTATTCAGTGTTCACCAGACCTCTCTTCACTTTAAGTGACGAATATGACTTAGGAGAAAAAAAGTAACATTAAGAAATAGCAATAACTGGTTACTTGGGTTTTGATGAAGCTGTGGCCTTACACCAGCGGATGGAGCTGCTTGCTCGCTGTGTAAGAGGAAACGTGTAGTTAAAATACTCCACAGGTGAAGTTGCAACCCTTGTGAAACTTACGGTAACCACCAGAGAAATAAGTGAGAGCCAAGAAGGAAAAGGACACTTTTCAATGAAGAGAAACTGAGAACTCGAGTGTAAACAAATATTTACCAGACATTCCAGCGTTGAAGGTGAAGTACAAAAGAGTGATAGTGGTGTAACTTGAAACATTGGCAGCAGGTGTGTTAAAATGTGAGACCAGAACAAAAAATGACGACTAACGGCAACACATTTAAAAGCCACAAGTGTGAATAGTGAAAATAATTGTAGTAACATACCAGTTGCTAATAACGTAACAAATGAAAATTGCCAATTCAATGCGGAAAAAAACAAGCCCTTGGCTTAGAGGAGACCAAGAACAAAGCTGAAAACCCTCCTGAGGTTTTAAAGAATCTATTCAGAAATTTTAGGAATGTGAGCGGCGACGTGACGACTCGGTACAAAACTAGTAAAGAATTGATGGTACCGCGTCCGTCTCTTTAATTGGTTTAAATGTCTCGATCGTTACCTCATACAATGCTGCAAAGGACACCACACCAAATTCAAAGGCTAGCACTCGAGATAACTTTTCTACGTGGACTTCCCTGAGGGGAAAAGCTGATATAACAACTTTTATCATGATGATGATGATTCATGACTACTGTCTTTGTGTGGCACAACTTGATTCACTGTCGATATTTGGCACTAAACCGAATTGCTTGATACTCGGCACGTACACGAGCGCCAGTTTTACACTTGAATGGACCAAGCTCGATATTGCTTATCAAAAGAAAATTTCGAGCTGCATCTTGGCCAAGTGCGATCATTATGATGGAGGGTCAGAATCTATTCAATTGGCAGACTCCCTTATATCGTCCAGTTAAGAAGTAAAAAA